>NW_019942942.1:293407-295925 GCF_002910315.2 Salvelinus sp. IW2-2015
TGTGGTTTAGATTTTTCGTGGGCTCTGTTGTGATTTGAACTATGTGTGTGTGTGTGTGGTGTGTGTGTGTGTGTGTGTGTGTGTGTGTTGTGTGTGTGTGTGTGTGTGTGTGTGTGTGTGTGTGTGTGTGTGTGTGTGTGTGTGTGTGTGTGTGTGTGTGTGTGTGTGTGTGTGTGTGTGTGTGTGTGTGTGTGTGCCTGAGCAGAGGCAAGGAACCAAGGAATTTCAATTTTAATTTCCCACAGCATATACACCCCCGCACCCTTTCCCTCTCAATGTGTTTATCATTACTATCTATCTATCTATCTATCTATCTATCTATCTATCTATCTATCTATCTAATCTATCTACTACTTATCTATCTATCTATCTATCTATCTATCTCTTATCTATCTATCTCTATTATTGACGAGGAAGAGAGGGGGAGGAAGAGATGGATGGAGAGAGCCAAAGAAAGCTAAGTGGGAGAGGGAGTACTGTAGGTTGTGGGCTCAATAAATCATTAAATTACATTTTCCATATCAGTATATCTTAACTTTACAACAGTAAGTCATTTTAGATAAAAGTGTTAGATTAAGGACAATGTTATTATTGTTATTTTATTACATTATCACACCTCCTAAATCTTCAGTGGTCAGTGTTATCAGAGATAACAGTGTTATCAGAGAGCTATTACAGTAATGATCCACATGGTGAAGAAGAATCTTCCTAAAGACAACCACCTCCATGCACCACCTCCATCTTCCTAAAGACAACCATGCACTGTGCTGGCAAGGCACAGGGCATTCAGAAAGTATTCAGACCCCCTCACTTTTTCCATATTTTGTTACGTTACAGCCTTATACTGAAATTGATTCAATTGTTTTAGAATTGTTCTACATACAATAACACATAATGACAAAGCAAAAACAGCATTTTTTAAAAAATGTTTGCAAATGTATAAAAAAATGTCACATTTAAATATCACATTACATAAGTATTCAGACCCTTTACTTAGTACTTTGTTGAAGCACCTCTGGCAGCTATTACAGCCTCGAGTCTTCTTGGGTTTGACGCTACAAGCTTGGCACACCTGTGTTTGGAGAGTTTCTCCCGTTCTTCTCTGCAGTTCTGTCAGGTTGTGCCTTTGCACAGCTATTTTCAGGTCTATAAATAGATGTTCGATCGGATTCAAGTCCAGGCTCTGGATTGGCCACTCAAGGACATTCAGAGACTTGTCCCGAAGTCACTCCTGCGTTGTCTTGGCTGTGTGCTTAGAATCATTGTCCTGTTGGAGAATGCTTTCATCAAGGATCTCTCTGTACTTTACTCCGTTCATCTTACTCTCTATCCTGAAAAGTTTCCTAGTCCCTGCCGCTGAAAAACATCCCAACAGCATGATGCTGCCACCACCATGCTTCACCGTAGGGATAGGATTAGGACAATTGAAGGCGTTATAATTAAGTATATTGATTTAGCAGCAGGACAATATAGAGAGTTATAGTGGAGTATATTGAGTTAGCAGCAGGACAATAGGAAGAGACGAGATATTGAGTTAGCACAGGACAATATAGAGAGTTATTTAAGTGGAGTATATTGATAGCTTAGGCCAGCAGGACAAGTATAGAGAGTTATTGGAGTATATCGATAGGCAGAGGACTATGATTAGTTGAGTATGCAGTGGAGCGACAATAGAGAGAGTTATAGGGTGAGAGTATATTGAGTTAACGGCAAGGACAGAATAGAGAGTTTAGTGGAGTATATTTCGAGTTAGACAGCAGGAGGGCATTATAGTGGAGTATATGAGTGTAGCAGCAGGAGGCATGTATACGTGGATATATTGAGTTAGACAGCAGGAGGGCATTATGGTGGAGTATATTGAGTTAAGCAGCAGGAGGTGTTATAGTGGAGTATAGTATGAGTTTAACAGCAGCGAGGGTGTTATAGTGGAGTATGAGTTGAGTTAGACGAGCAGGCAGGGTGTGTATAAGTGGAGTATGGATTCGAGTTAGGCCAGCGAGGAGGGGGTTATAAAGTGAGGTAGTAATTGAAGTTTAGACAGCAGGAGGGTGTATAAAGTTGGAGTATAGTTTGAGTGTGCGGTATCACGGACTGTGCAACGTGCCAACTTCTGCATGCTGTAGCGTTTCGTGCAAAACCGTTTTGGGCAGAGCAAAGCTAAGTGTGACTAGCCACTATCGGAAAAGGGAAGTTTCTCACTGCTGTTCTCCGTTTTGCGTCTAGCAGACCCCCGACAGTGATGTGTCGGACGGGGACTCGCGCTGAAGGGAATCCCGGTAAAGCTAGGGACGTCGTTGCAAGGTAACCCCGGTAAGCATGGACTGCGTCTGAAGGTAACGCCGGTAAGGACTCGATCCTGAAGAGGTAACCGCCCGGTACAGGAGTCGTTGAAGGTAACTCCGGTACATGGACAGGTAAACCCTTGTCAGCAGGACTCGCAGTCTGAAAAGGTAAGCCGGTAACAGCGGACTGGCATCTGAACGAGGTGAACGTCCGGATGACAGGAAAGCAGTAAGCG
>NW_019942942.1:295950-318246 GCF_002910315.2 Salvelinus sp. IW2-2015
TAGAGAGTTATAAGTGGAGTCTCTTAGTTAACAGCAGGACATATATAGAGAGTTAATTAGTGGAGTATATGAGATTAGCAGCAGGACATATGTAGAGAGTTATAGTGGAGTATCTTAGGAGTTACAGCAGGACAATATAGAGAGACTATCAGTGGAGAGAATATATGAGTTCACAGCAGCAACACCGACAATAAGAGACGATTCACACACGTGAGAGTATATTGAGTAACACAAGGACAAATAAGAGGAGTTATAGTCGAGTTATATTGAGTTAGCAGCAGGACAATAGAGAGAGTATACTTTGGAAGTCTATGAGTTAAAGCAGACAATATAGAGAGTTATAGTGGAGTAATATTGAGTTAGCAGAGACAAATAGAGAGTTGAATATTGGAGTATATTGAGTTTTCACACACAACAAAAAGAAGACAAGGGACCATAAGCAACACAGAGTTTCTAGTGGAGTATATTGAGGTTAGCAGCAGGACAATAGAGAGTTTATATTGGAACGTAATATTGAAGTTTACAGCAGGAAATAGAGAGTTATATGTGGAGTATATTGAGGTTAGCAGCAGACAATAGAGAGTTATCATTGGAGTATTGGAGTTTACAGCAGGACAATAGAGAGTTATATCAGTGGAGTATACTGAGTTAACAGCAGGACAGATACGAGAGTTATATGGAGTATACATTGGAGTTTAACAGCAAGGACAATAGAGAGTTTAGGTGGAGTATATTGAGTTTACAGCAGGACAATAGAGAGTTATATTGGAGATATTGAGTTTTCAGCAGGACAATAGAGAGTTATAAGTGGATATATTGATGCTTAGCAGCAGGACAATATAGAGAGTTTATTTGGAGTATATTGATTAGGCAGAGGACACTATAAGAGTTATAGTGGAGTATATTTGAGTTAGGTAGCAGACAATATACGAGAGTTTATAGTGGAGTATATTGAGTTTAAACAGCAAGGACAAATAGAGAGTTATAGTGGAGTCTATTGAGTTAGCAGCAGGAGGGCATTATAGGTGGAGTATATGAGTGTTAGCAGCAGGAGGCATTAATAGTGGATATAATTGAGTTACAGCAGGAGGGCATTATGGTGGTAGTATATTGAGTTAACAGCAGGCAGGGTGTTATAGTGGAGTAATATGAGTTTAACAGCAGCGAGGTGTTATCTAGTGGATATATGAAGTTTAAAGCAGGAAGGCACAGGTGTTTATTTAGTGGGAGTATATTGAGTTACAGCAGGAGGAGTGTTATTAGTGGAGTATTATTGATTATCTCAGACACCACCAAGCACAAGAGGGTGTTATTCATAACGTGAGATCAGTAATAATTGAGGTTACGGTATCGTAAACACCAACCGAGAGCAACGTGCCACTTCTACTGTAGCGTCTGAACCAGTTTTGGCTGCACCAACTACAAGTGAGCTTCACAACACTATTGGAAAGGGGAGAACACAATTCACTCACCCACAACTGCACAGTTGCACACACCATCAGACACTACACACCGGGCCGTTTTTGCTCTACAGCCCCCACAATTGTCACGGGAAAACTCGTCGTGAAGGTAAACACCAGGTACCAGGACTCGTCTAAGGTAACCCGGTACAGGACTCTTCTGAAGGACTTAACCCGGTACAGGACTCGTCGTGAAGAAGTACACACGCGTACAACGGACCTCGTCTAGAAGGTAACCCGGTAAAGGGGAAAGGTAAGCACCGGTACATCGGACTTCGTCTGAAGGTAACCCGGTACAGGCCTCGTCTGAAGGTAGACCCGGTAAGGAAAGGTAACAGCCGGTAACACGGAACAGTGCTAAGGACGCCGGTACAGGACTCGTCTGAAGGTACCCAGGTACAGTTGAGAAGGTACCCGGTAACACGGACTCTAAGTCATCTGGAAGGTAATCCCGGTACAGGGACTGGAAGGTAACACGACAGGCTCGTTGGAACGACGTGTATAGGCATCGTCTGAAGGTTAAACATTTTTATGGACGTATGGATGTAGATTTTACAGTGACCAATCAACAAAAGGGGGTTAAATATGTGGTCCAAAAACAAAACATTTTTCCTGGAGCTTCTCACTATCCTCTTTCGATATAATGACAAAGTGTTCGTGAAATGCCCCTTTCCCAAACCGTTCCGATATCAGCAACGGTGTTGTACACAGGCAAAACGGAAAAACACGAGTGGTTTGGTGAGAGGTCTGCAATTTCAGGATGGTCCTATTTCAAGTTGGTAAGGAGAGTGCACCAACAACGATACGTGGCCAGTGACTATTGTACTGTTTTGGGATGCTACTCAGTGCGTAGAGGTGGGGGGCCTGATAGCTCTGCCTGCGGAAATTAACCCTGAATGAGATTAGACGCTGCCAGACATCAGGTGTCAGGAAGGGGGACGGGTATTCATGAGAAGACTGGGATTTTCGGGATGTCTCATGGGTCTGGCAAAACACGGGGCCTGGTGACGGCTGCGGGAGAGCAGCGGCCAGCTATATGCGAGAGACCACAGATATGGAGAGAGGGCTGGAGCAGAGAAGGTGGAGGAGTGAATAAGGCAGAGGGCCAAGTAGGCAGGAAATATATCTCAGATTCTCTAACGTATCGCGGACATATTTTGAGAAGGGATAGTATTTTAGAGGGATAGTGACTTGAAGACTGAATGGGTGTAGGTGCAAAGTAGGAAGCTTAAGGGATTTGGGAATGTCTATTTGAGGGTGCAGAGCACGTCACAGAGATCGCGCGGAAGAACCAACAAGAGAGGTCGACCCAAAAAGCCGACAAATGTGGGTCACGAGCTAGGCTAATGTTTCATGTCTTGGCTGTCGATGTGTTACTTGGATCCCGGGTATGAAGAGTCATATATATTACAACTGCATATACCATTTTGGGGGTTTCTCTGTTGGAAGGGATGGGTCTAGGTAATTGGACAGAACCAGAACCAGTATCGTGGCTGTGTTTCCCATAGAGTTGGTCTGTCTCATGCGACACTAAACAGTACCCCTGTGTTCCCATAGTAGTTGGGTATGTAAATGCACCATAACCAGTATATCTGGTGTTTCCCATTAGAGTTGGGTCTGTAATGCACTGAAACAGCTATACCGACTGCTGTGCTTTCCATGGAGAGTTTGGGCGCTCTATGGTGCATGCACCAAAAACCAGAACCATATTGAGCCTGTGCTTCCCCATAGAGTTGGGTTCGTAAGGCACCAGAACCAGTGGATATGAGAAACCATGATAGACGGCATCTGACAAAGAAACCATGATAGCGATATCATGATAGAGAAACAATGACAAATAAATCATGATAGAGAAACCAGATTAGAGAAACCATGATAGACGAAATCATGACAACCGTAACCATGATAGTAGAATCATGACCAAGTACCATGATAGATGGAAATCGCAATGATGAGAGGAAATCATGAAGAGAAATCATGACAATGAACCATGGATTTATGATTAGAAATGCATGGATAGAGAAACCATGATAGAGAAAACCATGATAGAGAAACCATGATAGAGGAAATCATGGATAGAGAAAATCATGATAGAGGAAAATCATGACAAAGACACCATGATAGAGAAATCAGATAGAGAACCCAATGATTGAGAAATCCATGATAGAGAAACATGATAGAGAATACATGATAGAGAAATCATGTATAGAGAAATCATGATAAGAGGTTAAACATGACAAATTAAATCATGAATAGAGAAACCATATAGAGAAACAATGAACAAATAAATGCATGTCGATCGAAATCAGATCAGAGAAACAATGACAAATAAATTGCATGATAGAGAATCATGACAAAGTTCGTAACCATGATATGCGAAAACCATGATAGAAGATAACCATGATAAATGAAACCAATGATAGAAGAATTCATCATGCACTAAGTCGAAGATCATGATAGAGGAAAACCATGATTAGATGAAATTCATAGATAGATGAACTCATGATATGATCGAAACTCTTATACTTGATCTAATTCCATGATCTGGAAACCTCTCCATGGATAGGAGAAATCATGATATCAGCAGAATGTATCATGACAACAGACACCATGATAGACTCGAAATCATGATAGAATGAAACCATGATCGAGAAACCATGATAGATGAAACCATGATACGAAACCATGATAGAATGAAATCATTGATAGAGAAATTTAAGTATAGATGAAATCATGATATAGAGACTAGGTATATTTTAGTTATATTATCTATTGTATTATTTGTTAGATATATTCATTGATTATGTTGGTATTATCTTATTTTGTTTTGATGTATATTATCTTTAGTTATTTATTTGTTGATTTATTTTTTTTCTTCATTTTTTGTATTTATATTGTTATGTTATTATATCTCTTATTATTTTATTTTGTTGTTTTTTTTTATCTCTCTTATTCTTTACTTCTGTTTCTCTGTAATGGTGTTCTTTTTTCTCCTCAGCTTATCAATTCGGGGATTTTTTTTTACTTTAAAGGAAAATCTACATAGCCTTGTGAGAATCTAATGTATGACATTGTAATTCAGAGAATCTTACAGTAAAATTTAGATGTATGTATATGTATATATTTGGGATAAGGACCATTTTTGAATGGTTTCTTCTTGAGTTCCTTGAGTAAATTATATCAATCAACATTTGTATTTAACGCATTCTTATGTTCATTGGGTGGATTACCTATATGTCTCATCTTGGAGCAAATGTTAAATTCCCTTATATATCATATATGATTCGGTCTCTCTATCATTATTCTCTCCTCCTTCTCCTATGCTATTGTTTTTATTTCCTTGTTTTGTGCATATTCCCGACCTCTTTCTTATCTTGCTTATCTTCCTCGCTCCTCACCTTCTCTCGCTCTTTCTCTGGTCCTTCTCTAATCGCTGACTGATTTCCTGCTCTTCTTGTCTGCCCCGGCCGTCGTCTTTCAGAATGTGTCTTTACTAGATGTCTTCTTTTGCTATGAGTTTGGCGGGTCGTTAATCTGACGTGGGGATCACGTCAAACAGTTTGGGGAACGGTCATGCGGAAGCTCAGAAAGTTTAAGGGGATATGGTATCTTTAGATTGTCACAACGGACTAGTGGTGAGGTTATACTGGCATGCGAACAGTACTTCATGGTTTTGTTAAATTAAGGTGGGTAATTAGGTTACTCTACTGATGAATAGTATGATGTGGAATGTGTAGTTGTATATGGAGTGGTACAGTGAAGGAGTTTGTGTGAGTATTAGAGTGAACCAGTGTATGATAGTGGGGAGGGGTTTGTTATTAGAGGACAGTTAATAGTGGAGGTTATTGAGTAGGTAGCCGTAATTGTAGAGTGGGAGTTAATTTGAGGATAGCTAGTTATATATAGTGGGTAGGTTGAATATGAGGAGTGAGGTAGTTAGATGTGGAGGTATAGTAGGAGAGACTGAGTATGAGTGAGGTCATAGTAGGAACCCATGTAATAGTGGTTATGGTAGATAGAGGACTTAGAATAGTGGGAGGTTATTATATAATTGAGGTTAGAATAGTGGTAAAGGTATAGAGGTAATGAATAGTTGGGAGGTTTATAGGAGGTGACCTAGTTAATTAGGTGGGACGGTTGAATAGTATGAGACGAGAGAAAGTATTGTGGAGGGGGTATTATGGTTGATGGACAGAATATTACGTGGGGTTATATATGAGTGAGCTAGAATAGTGGAGAAGGGTTATTATGAGGAGCAGAAAATACGTGGAGGTTAGATAGAGTGGTTAGCAGTATAATGTGAGGGCTTATTCAGAGGTTAGGCACGTCATAGTTTATATGGAGTGGGTAGGTATCAATAGTAGATCTAAGATTAATAGTAGTGTGGTAGTGGTATTTGATAGAGGACAAGTAAATCGTCGGATGTATATGTCCGGTAGGAAAGTCATCAGTTGTAGTGTATGACTGGTGAGGATCTATATGTAAGATATATTGTTTGGGGGTTAGTTGGTATTATAGAGTGAACAGTAAATAGGTGGAGTGTTAAATTATCTGTAGGGAAGAATTACGCTGAGTATTATGATAGAGTGACATGTTGAGAGTAGGAGGTTATAGAGGATACAGTATAGTGTGGGTGAGTGTGATAATAGGAAATAGTTAAAAGAGTTATGTAAGTAGTGGGAGGTTATAGAGGTACGAAAGTGTGGTATTGGTATATTTGAGGAGCAGTAGAGTGGAGTTTGTATATGTAGGAGAAGTATTTAGTGGTAAGGTTATAGAGCAGTATGTTGGAGGTATAGGAGGTAGATTTTATAGTGGAGGTAGTAGAGACGAGAAATTATGTGAGGTATAGAGAGGTATGTTAATAGTGGTAGAGTATAGGAGGATCAGAATTGTGGGTAGTTTATATGAGGAAATGTTAGCGGTGGGTAAGGTATAGAGGGAGAGTTTAGAGTGGTAGTTGGTATAGAGGTATGCATAGGTGGAATGGGTGGGCCTAGTGGTGTTATTATCGTGAGGGGTACATGTAGTAGTGAGGGTTTGTATTAGTACGTTGTAGGTCTGTAAATTAGTGGATAACAGTGGTTATAATGAGGAGTTTCTTACGAAATATGTGGACGTGTATGAGTAGGATGTGCGAAGTAATAGTTGGGATGGTAATATTAGTTAGGAACAGTATTCAGTGGGGAGGTGATTAGATGATTGATCTTTATGTTAGAAGTGGAGGTTGAATATTGTTGAGCGGAAGTATTAGTGGGAGGGTAGTAGAGGAGCAGGTATGTATGTTGAGAGGTTATAGAGTGACTACGTTAAAATGATGTGGAGTGTTATATAGAGACGGGTATAGTGGGAGGTGATAGCTGGGAAGGTATGAGTGGATGTTAATAAGGACAGGTATAGTGTGAGGGTATAAGATGTGAGGACGTATGTAATTATAGTGGGAGGTATTAGTAGGTTTGTAACAAGTATAGTTTGTGGCTGAGGTTATAGTGAGGTATTAGTCATCCTCTCGCGCACGCGCTCATAGAGTAGAATTACGCTGGGAGGGTTATTATACACGTAGGTTTATAGTTATAGTTCTGTTGTGGGATGTTATGTTTATGAGTTGAGGCATGTAGTAGTGGGTAGGTGTATGTACTCGATAGGTAAGCACGTAATGTAGTGTTGGAGGTGTATGAGAGTTGCCGGTAACTTATGTGGATTAGCTGTTTACTCGGTAAGACGATATGAGACCATAATGTGGATTTGGTTAGCTGTTAATGTGTATGGAGATGTTATTTTGTTGGACGTAATATGTAAGTTGGATTTTAGAATTGGTGGTAATTGGTTTTATTTGTAGGGTTAAGTATGGTGGTGTATGGGTTATTATGAGACAGTATTAAGGTTGGATGAGCTTTTCCCTTTCGAGGTACTGTTATTAAGTGAGGATGGTGTCTAGAGGAGACTATGTAATAGTTTTGTTAGTGGTTGGTGCTATGTAGACAAGTTTGATATGTGGTTAGTAGTAGGAGAAGACAGAAGTTGTTGGTTAGGGTATAGAGGAGCGGGGACTATGAATAGTGGAAGTTATAGATGGACTTTTAGAAAATATGTTTGTGAAAGGGTATTTGAGGAAGCAGTTATAGTGGAGGTATAGATGGTACAGTTATTATGTTGAAGGCTATAGAGTGTGGATGGCTAGTATTTATGTGGGAGGGTAATGAGAGGGAATAGTTGATATATGGGTGGAGGTATATAGAGGGATACAGTATATTTGTCGTGGAGAGGTTTATAGGTACGGTACAGTACTCGGTGGTTGAGGTATAGAGGGATAAAGAGGTAATTAAGGTGTGGATGGTATATTGTGAGGTGACTTTATAGTAGATATTGTGAGGTTTATTAGGAGGAAACTTAGTGATATGTGGTATTGGTATATCGAGGAAGCATGATAGTGTAGTGGGGTAGGGTATACCGTATTGGGAGCAGTTGTATGATGTTAGATTGTGGCTGACATTGGTGGATCCCAGTGTATGTTGGAGGTCCGTCTTAGTTGGGTATATTGTGTTATTATTACAGTATTTTGGTTGGTAAATATCCTTATTCTTTCTTTATAGCCTGCTGGAGGTCAGATAAACAGAGCGGATAGAAGAGTGGGGTTTTTTTGCTTACTTCAGATTGCTGGAGGTAGACCATGAGCGGGAGAGGGTGTTTTGCGGGTTCTTTTCTTACTTTCAGCTTCATTTGTCACTGAGGTTTAGACATTTTGACGGGTAGATCGCGTGGGGTTCTTATCAGCCATGCTGCAGGTTTGTAGACAGAGGGAGAGCGTGGGCGTGGTTCTGTCCGGAGTCGTCAGTTCTTCGCAGCTTTTGAACCGCTCTGTAGACGCGTAGTACCGTGGGTAACCCGGTACAGGACTCGTCTGAAGGTAACCCGGTACAGGAAAGGTAACCCGGTACAGGACTCGTCTGAAGGTAACCCGTTACAGGACTCGTCTGAAGGTTTAAACATTTTATGGACGTATGGATGTAGTTTTGTGCCAACAACAAAAGGGGGTTAAATATGTGTCCAAAAAACAAAACATTTTCCTGAGCTTTCTCATATCTCCTTGATATATGACAGAAGTGTTCGTGAGAATGTCCCCTTTCCAAACCGTTCCGACTTCAGACGGTTGTAAAGCAAAARGGAAAACACCATGGTTTTGGTGAGAGTCTCATTTCAGAGTGGTCCTATTTAGTTTGTAGGCCAATCTGTTTGGATGCTACCGACGTATTCATGAGAAGACTGATTTTCGGGATGTCTCATGGTCTGACAAACACCGCTGTGGCTCGGGCACCTTCCACCACAGATATGGAAGGCTGACATAGGTGGATGAGATGCAGCCCATGCAGAAATATATCTCCAGATATCTCTAACTTATCCTGACATATTTTGATAAGGATTGTTTTATTATGTGACTTAGACTGATGGGTGTGTCAATTAGAAGCTTAAGGATTTGAATGTCTATTTGACTGCAGACTCACAGAGTCCTGACCAGGACCAAGAGAAAGGTAGAGATGTATTGTTCACCAGTTATGGTCCCAATGAAGTCATTATAATCCAACTCATATGACCAGTTGGGTCTGATGGGTCTGTAATGCACCAGAACCAGAACCAGTATCCTGTGTTTCCCATAGAGTTGGGTCTGTAATGCACTAGAACCAGTATCCTGTGTTTCCCATAGAGTTGGGTATGTAATGCACCAGAACCAGTATACTGTGTTTCCCATAGAGTTGGGTCTGTAATGCACTAGAACCAGTATCCTGTGTTTCCCATAGAGTTGGGTCTGTAATGCACCAAAACCAGAACCAGTATCCTGTGTTTCCCATAGAGTTGGGTCTGTAATGCACCAGAACCAGTGATATAGAAACCATGATAGAGAAATCATGACAAAGAAACCATGATAGCGAGTATCAGTGATGAGAGAATACACTGACAAGATAAAGTTCATGATGAGAGAAAGCCAATGAATAGGAGAAACATGGATAGATGAGGAAATCAAGACAAGTAACATGGAATGAGAGAAACATGACAAGTAAGCCCAAGTGGATAGGAGAAACTCATGGAATAGGAGAAAGGTCGGATGAATGAGCGGAAGACGCTATGATGAGAGCAACCATGATAGAGAAAAGTAGGATGAACCTCGTAGAGAATCATGATAGGAGAAATCATGCATAGAGAAACCATGACGAAATAACATCATGATAAGAGAAGCCATGATTAGAGAGAAACGACTGACAAAATAAATCATGATAGAGAAATTGTCATCGGAATAGAGAGAACAATGACAAGATGAAGACCATGATAAGAGAAAGTCATGGACAAAGTACAGCGATGATAGACGAAAACCATGAGAGAGAAGATCGAGGACAAAAGAAACCATGATAGAGAAATCATTGAATAGACAGAAATCATGATCGGAAGCATGATAGAGAAGAGTCAATGAGAAACCATGATCGAGAAGTGGCATGATTAGAAGAACTCATTGAGTAGAGGAAATCATGATGAAGAGAAATGTGCATGACAAAGGAAACCCGATGGATAGAGAATCATGATAGAGAAACCATGATAAGAAACCATGATAGAGAAACCATGATAGAGAAACCATGATAGAGAAATCATGATAGAGAAACCATGATAGAGAAATCATAGAAAGAAACCATGATAGAGAAATCATGATAGAGAAACCATGATAGTGAAATCATGATAGAGAAATCATGATTGAGAAACCATGATAGAGAAACCATGATAGTGTGTGTGTCTTTTACCATTTCTACGTTCCTTGTCATGGTCTTTCCCCAGAGCACGACGCAACGGAACTCTTAAAGGAAAACTTAACATGCCCATTGTGAGAACTAATGTAGAGCATGTTCAACGGTAGAGAATTTACAGAGAAATGATATGACGCAAGATAAATATTGGGAAAGGACCATTTTTGAATGGTTTTTCTTAGTTGAAGTGTCTAGAGTAAATATACTTCAATCAAACCAAATTGTTTAACGGTCATCATGTTCATTGTGGATACGAATGATTTTCATTCTTGAGCAAGGAAATGCCCTTATAATACAAATAGTAATTTGATGCGTCTTTTCATCATCATCCTCTTTCTCCTCCTCCCCTTCATTGTTTTCCTCCTTTTGTCTTCATACTCCACCCTTGTCTCCGCTCCTCCTCCTCACCTCATCCTGCTTTTACTCTGGTCCTCCTCTGTCCTCTCTCTTCCCCTCCTCAATCTACTTCTCCTTTACCTTTATATCATCCTATTGTCTCCTCCGTTTTCTCGCTCTTGCCTCCCTGCCTGTAACTCTCCCCTGGCTTCTCCCTCCTACTGTCTACGTCCTCCTGCCTCTTCTCCTCTGTCCTCTTCCTCCTCCTCCTCTGTCCTAGCCTCCTGTCCTCCTCCTTCCTCCTCCTCCTCCTCCTCCCTCCTGCCCTCCTCCTCCTCCTCCTCCTCCTCGCAGTCCTCCTCCTCCTCCTGCTCCTCTCCTCCTCCTCCCCCTGCTCCCTCGTTGTCCTCTCCTCCTGGTCCCTCTCATCTCATCTCCTCCTCCTCTCTCTTCCTGTCCTCTCCTCCCTCTCTCCTCCCTCCGGTCCATCTCCTGCCTAGACCTCCTCCTCGTCCTCCCCTGTGCTTCTCCTGCCTCTCCTCCTCCTCGCTGTCTCTCTCCTCCTCCTCCTCGCTCCTCCTCTCCTACCGTCCTGTCCCCCCTCCGTTGCCTCCTCCTCTCGCTCCTGCTCGCTCACTCCTCCTCACTCCTCCTTCCTCCTCCTCCTCCCTCCTCGCTCCTCTCCTCTCCTCCTCCTCCTCCTCCTCCTCTCCTCGCCCGCCTCACTCCTCCTCCTCTCCCTCCTCCTCTCCCTCCTCCCTCTTTGTCCCTCTCCTCCGTGCCTCTCATCCTCATCTGCCTGCCTCCTCTCCTCCTCCTGTTCCTCTCCCTCCTCTCTCCTCCCTCATGTCTCCTTCCCTACCTCTGCCTCTCATCCTCCCTGCCTGTCCTCGGTCTCCCTCCTGTCCTCTCCTCCTCTTCTCATCCTCTTCTGCATCCTCTCCCTCCTCTCCTCTCCTCTCCTCTCCTCTCCTCTCCTCTCCTCTCCTCTCCTCTCCTCGTCCTCCTCTCCTTCTTTCCTTCATCCTCTCTCTGCCTCTCCTCTCCTCTACCTCTACCTCTCCTCTCCTCTCCTCTGCGTCCCTCCTGTCCTCCTCTCCTCCCTGCCTGGTCCTCCCCTCCTCGTTCATTCCTCCTCCTGTTCCTCTCCTCTTCCCTCCTTCTCTCCTCTCATCCTCTCCTCCTGTTCTCTCCTCCTCTTCCTCTCCTTCTCTCCTCCCTCCTGTCATCTCCTCCTCCTCTCCTCCTCCTTTCCTCCTCCTCTCCTCTTCCTCTCTTCATCCCATCATACTTTCATTAGTGCTTGTGAATAAATGAGGATGGAAACAAAGAGTTTCATGCTGTTTTTTAGTTTTCCTCTAACTTATATTTCTCCTCATTATGTTCTAGGCTTTATGGGAAACCCCCCCAAAACTAAAACTGACAAATGGAATTATTTACTGCATGACTGTCTGTGTGCATCCCAAATGGCACCCTAATACCCACAAAGTGCACTAGTTTTTGTCCCATAGGGCTCTGCCATTTTGGAGTAAACAAATCTTTTGGACAACCAGGCAATACTTTCAGCGTCAAGATAATTGTACTTTTCACTGCATTATGCAATATATCTTAGAGCCACACACACACACACACACACACAGTGAAGTGGGCTGTTATTGCTTTTCTTCATACATAAAGACTACTGTATCTGAGACAGTGAAGTGGGCTATTATTACGCTTCTTCATACATGACTAATGGCAGTTTGGTAAGAATTCATTTCTGTTGTCACGTTGGTAATTATGCAAAAGCCACATTTAAAGTTCAACTTGTGTATGTAGAGTTGTTGTGTTGAAGAACCTTGGAGAAGCACTGAGGTTAGGTGTGGGCGTTTCTATAGGTCATGACCTATAGTCATACCCTTACAGCCTTACTCTGGTTATAAAACAGACACCAGTACAGTGCCTTGCAAAGTATTCATACCCCTTGGCGTTTTTCCTATTTTGTTGCATTACAACCTGTAATTAAAATAGATTTTTAATTTGGATTTCATGTAATGGACATACATAAAATAGTTCAAATTGGTGAAGTGAAATGAAAAATATAACTTGTTTCAAAATTGAAAAAAAAAAAAAAATGGAAAAATGGTGCATGTGTATGTATTCAACCCCTTTGTTATGAAGCCCCTAAATAAGATCTGGGGCAACCAATTACCTTCACAAGTCCCATTATTAGCTAAATACAGTCCACCTGTGTATAATCTAAGTGTCACATGATCTGTCACATGATCTTAGGAAATATAGACCTGTTCTGAAAGGCCCCAGAGTCTGTAACACCACTAAGCAAGCGACACCATGAAGACCAAGGAGCTCTCCAAACAGGTCAGGGACAAAGTTGTGGAAAAGCACAGATCAAGGTTGGGTTACAAAAAAATAAACGAAACTTTGAACATCCCACGGAGCACCATTAAAACCATTATTTAAAAAATTTAAAGAATATGGCACCACAACAAACCTGCCAAGAGAGGGCCGCCCACCAAAACTCACGTGCCAGGCAAGGAGGGCATTAATCAGAGAGGCAACAAAGAGACCAAAGATAACCCTGAAGGAGCTGCAAAGCTCCACAGCGGAGAGTGGATTATCTGTCCATAGGACCACTTTAAGCCATACACTCCACAGAGCTGGGCTTGGGTGGACAGAGTGGACAGAAAAAAAGTCATTGCTTAAAGAAAAAATAAGCAAACGCGTTTGGTGTTCGCCAAAAGGCAGGTGGGAGACTCCACAAACATATGGAAGAAGGTACTCTGGTCAGATGAGACTAAAATGTAGCTTTTCAGCCATCAAAGAAAACGCTATGTCTGGCACAAACCCAACACCTCAATCACCCTGAGAACACCATCCCCACAGTGAAGCATGGTGGTGGCAGCATCATGCTGTGGGGATGTTTTTCATTGGCAGGGACTGGGAAAAAGAATTTAAGGAATGATGGATGGCGCTAAATACAGGGAAATTATTGAGGGAAACCTGTTTCAGTCTTCCAGAGATTTGAGATTGGGACAGAGGTTCGCCTTCCAGCAGGACAATGACCCTAAGCATACTGCTAAAGCAACACTCGAGTGATTTAAGGGAAAACATTTAAATGTCTTGGAATGGCCTAGTCAAAGCCCAGACCTCAATCCAATTGAGAATCTGTGGTATGACTTAGAGATTGCCGTACACCAGGGGAACCCATCCTACTTGTAGGAGCTGGAGCAGTTTTGCCTTGAAGAATGGGCAAAAATCCCAGTGACTAGATGTGCCAAGCTATATTTCACCCAAGAGACTTGCAGCTGTAATTTCTGCAAAAGGCTGTGTCTCAGCCTTCTAATACAGCACATGTGTGAATGGTGTTTCTGTCTCAGCCTTCTAATACAGTACATGTGTGAATGGTGTCTCAGCCTTCCAATACAGTACATGTGTGAATGGTGTTTCTGTCTCAGCCTTCTAATACAGTACATGTGTGAATGGTGTTTCTGTCTCAGCCTTCTAATACAGTACATGTGTGAATGGTGTCTCAGGGCCTTCCTATATCAGTACATGTGTTGAATGGTGTTTCTGTCTCAGGCCTTCTAATACAGTACATGTGGTGAATGGTGTCTCGCCTTCTAATACAGTACATGTGTGAATGGTGTTTCTGTTTAGCCCTTCTTAATACATTAAATGTGTGAATGGTGGTTTCTGTCTCAAGCCTTCTAAATACAGTACATGTGTGAATGGTGTTCCGCCTTCTTAATACAGTGACATGGTGTGAAATGGTGTTTTTTCTGTCTCAGCCTTCTAATCGAGTTACCTGTGTATGACATGGTGTTCAGCTTACTAATACAGTCATCATGTGTGAATGGTGTTTCTGATCTCAAGCCTTCCTATAACAGTAACATGTGTGAATGGTGTTTTCTGTCCTCGCCTTCTAATACAGTACATGTGTGGAATGCTGTTCTCAGCCTTCATAATTACAGTACATGTGTGAATGGTGTCTGCTAGCCTTCTAATACAGTACATGTGTGACGGGATTATACAAAGGTGAGTTTTCTCTTCTACAATCGTTGGGTCTCTAGCCTTCTCTAATACAAGTACATGTGTGAATGGTGTTTCCGCCTTTCTATACATTACATGTGTGAATGGTGTGTCTGGTCGCCAGCTTTCTAATACAGTACATGTTTTGAATGGTGTCTTAGCCTTTTAATCCAGTACATGTAGTGAAGGTGTTTCTGTCTCAGCCTTTCTAAATACAGTACATGTGTGAGGTTGTCGTAGCTGTCTAGTTGTTGTGGTGTTTCTAGTCTCAGCCTTCTAATACACGTACAGTGTGAATGGCTGTCGCGCTTTCTAATACGTACATGTGGTGAATGGTGTTTTCACAGGCTTTAAATACAGTGACATGTGTGAATGGTGTTCTCGCCTGTACTAATACATTAACATGTGTGTATGGTGTTTCTGTTCAGCCTTCTATACAGTAATGTGTGATGGTGTGCTCTAGCCTCTTCTAATACAGACATGTGTGAATGGTTGCTGGTCTCAGCTTCTAATACAGTACATGTGTAATGGTGTTCTGTCGATCGCCTTCTAATACATACAATGTGTGAAATGGTGTTTTCCTGTCTCAGTTTTGTCTAATAATTCACCTACTTCTCTTTTGAACTCGGGCCACCGTTGGAGTGTTGTGTTCAATGCCTTACAGCAGTGTTTGGGTATGTGTGTAGTGAGAGAGCGTTGGAGCGGGAGAATAGACAGCAAAAGAAGAGTAGTCGAGAGAAGAGAGCGAGAGAGAAAGAGAGAGAGAGAGAAGAGAGCAATCATGCTGAGACAGAGAGAGAGAGAGAAGAGAGAAGAGAGAGAGAGAAGGAGAGAGGAGAGAAGAGAGAGAGAGATAGAGAGAGAGAGAGAGAGAAGAGAGAGAGAAGAGAGAGAGAGAGAGAGAGAGAGAGCAGAGAGATGGGGGGGAAAGGGAGAAGAGAAGAAGAGAGAGACAGAGAGAGCAGAGAGAAAGAAGAGGGGGGACAATAGAGAGAGAGAGAGACGAGAGAGAGAGAGAGAGAGAGAGAGAGAGAGAGAGAGAGAGAGAAGAGAGAGACCAGAGAGAGAGAGAGAGAAGAGAGAGAGAGAGAGAAGAGAGAGAGAGTCATGTCTATTGACTACTGCAGTAAGCGAGAGAGAGAGATAGAGAGAGGGGGAGAGAAGAGAGAGAGAGAGAAAGAGAGAGCGAAAAGAGAGAGAGAATGAGACAGAGAGAGAGAGAGAGAGGACGAGAGAGAGAGAGAGAGAAGAGAGAGAGAGAGAGAGAGAGAGAGAGAGAGAGAGAGAGAGAGAGAGACGAGAGTAGAGGAGAGAGAGAGGAGAGAGAGAGAGAGAGGAGAGAGAGGAGAGAGCATCATACTGAGACAGACAGAACAGTAGTGGCAGGGAGAAGAATACCTTTGAACTGTACTCATGGGGGAGCTCACATTTCCACATGTGCAACATAACTGAAAGCAATGTTTTTGCGAATCCCCGGACACTGTCTACGTCCCAAACGGAACACTATTGCCTATATAGTGCACTACTTTTTGTCCGGAGCCCATACTGCTCTGTGTAGGGAATAGGGTGTTATTTTGGACAAATACACTGTTTTTTCCACGAGTGGTCCGGCTACAGAAAAGCTGTTAGGTATTAACCACTATAACACTCTCTCAATACATAACACTGAACACACAGAGATATTAAGATATGAACAACACCAGCTCCCCTGAGCTCTATAGCACGCACACAGCACACACACACACACACACACACACACACACACACACACACACACACACACACACACACACACACACACACACACACACACACACACAACACACACACACACACACACACACACACACACACACACACAACACACACACCACACACCACACACTCAGAACACACATGCACACACCAACTTGCAACATGACACGTCAGAAACCAATACACACATCCACACGTCCCAGAGCTCGTATAACACTGCAGTAACTCTCACACCCATCATAGAAGAGAGAACCCACAAATCAAAACATGAATAGAGTTTCTAATGTACATTACATTCCTCCTACATTCCTAACACTGTAGTAATGATAAACCATGTAATCCTAACACTGTAGTAATGATAAACCATGTCATTCCTAACACTGTAGTAATGATAAACCATGTCATTCTAACACTGCAGTAATGATAAACCCTGTCATTCCTAACACTGGCAGTAATGATAAACTGTCATTCTAACACTGTAGTAATGATAAACATGTCATTCCTAACACTGTGGTATTGATAACATGTCATTCCTAACACTGCAGTAATGATAAACCATGTCATTCCTAAACACTGTGGTAATGATAAACCATGTCATTCCTAAACACTGTGGTATGATAAACCATGTCATTCCTACACTGTAGTAATGATAAACCATGTCATTCCTAACACTGTGGTAATGATAAACCATGTCATTCCTTACACTGTAAGTAATGATAAACCATGTTCATTCCTAACACTGTGTAATGATAAACCATGTCATTCCTAACACTGAGGTAATGATAACCATGTCATTCCTAACACTGTAGTAATGATAAACCATGTCATTCCTAACACTGTAGTAATGTAAACCATGTCATTCCTAACACTGCAGTAATGATAAACCCTGTCATTCCTAAACACTGCAGTAATGATAAACCATGTCATTCCTAACACTGTAGTAATGAAATAAACAATGTCATTCCTAACACTGTGGTAATGATAAACCATGTCATTCCTAACATTGCAGTAATGATAAACCATGTCATTCCTAACACTGTGGTAAGATAACGTCATTCCTAACACTGTGGTAATGATAAACATGTCATTCCTAACACTGTAGTAATGATAAAATCGCTCATTCCTAACACTGTGGTAATGATAAACCATGTCATTCCTTACACTGTAGTAATGATAAACCATGTCATTCCTAACACTGTGGTAAATGATAAACCATGTCATTCCTAACACTGAGGTAATGATAAACCATGTCATTCCTAACACTGCAGTAATGATAACCATGTCATTCCTAACACTGTGGTAATGATAAACCATGTGCATTCCTACAACTGTGGTAATGATAAACCATGTCATTCCTAACTGCGTAGTAATGATAAACCATGTCATTCCTAACACTGCAGTAATGATAAACCATGTCATTCCTAACACTGCGTAATGATAAACCATGTCATTCTAACACTGTGGTAATGATAAACCATGTCATTCCTAACACTGTAGTAATGATAAACATGTCATTCCTAAACACTGTGGTAATGATAAACCATGTCATTCTAACACTGCGGTAATGATAAACCATGTCATTCCTAACACTGTAGTAATGATAAACATGTCATTCCTAACACTGTGGTAATGATAAACCATGTCATTCCTAACACTGGGTAATGATAAACCATGTCATTCCTAACACTGTAGTAATGATAAACATGTCATTCCTAACACTGTAGTAATGATAAACCATGTCATTCCTAACACTGCGTAATGATAAACCATGTCATTCCTAACACTGTGGTAATGATAAACCATGTCATTCCTAACACTGTGTAATGATAAACCATGTATTCCTAACACTGTAGTAATGATAAACCATGTCATTCCTAACACTGTAGTAATGATAAACCATGTCATCCCTAACACTGTAGTAATGATAACCATGTCATTCCTAACACTGTGGTAATGATAACCATGTCATTCCTAACACTGCAGTAATGATAAAAACCATGTCATTCCTAACACTGTAGTAATGATAAACCATGTCATTCCTAACACTGAGTAATGATAAAACCATGTCATTCCTAACACTGTAGTTAATGATAAACCATGTCATTCCTAACACTGTAGTTAATGATAAACCATGTCATTCCTAACACTGTGGTAATGATAAACATGTCATCCTGATAACTTAGTAATGATAAACCATGTCATTCCTAACACTGTAGTAATGATAAACCATGTCATTCCTAACACTGCAGTAATGATAAACCATGTCATTCCTAACACTGTGGTAATGATAAACCATGTCATTCCTAACACTGTGGTAATGATAACCATGTCATTCCTAACACTGCAGTAATGATAAACCATGTCATTCCTAACACTGTAGTAAATGATAACCATGTCATTCCTAACACTGCGTAATGATAACCATGTCATTCCTACACTGGGTAAGATAACCATGTCATTCCTAACACTGCGGTAATGATAAACCATGTCATTCCTAACACTGTGAGTAATGATAAACCATGTCATTCCTACACTTGTAATGATAAACCATGTCATTCCTAACACTGTGGTAATGATAAACCATGTCATTCCTAACACTGTGGTAATGATAAACCATGTCATTCCTAACACTGTAGTAATGATAAACCATGTCATTCCTAACACTGCAGTAATGATAAACCATGTCATTCCTACACTGAGTAATGATAAACCATGTCATTCCTAACACTGTGGTAATGATAAACCATGTCATTCTAACACTGTAGTAATGATAAACCATGTCATTCCTAACACACTGTAGTAAGATAAACACATGTCAATTCCTAACACTGTGGGTAATCTGATTAACCAACTGTCATTCTCCTAACACTGTATGTAATGATAAACCATGTCATTCCTAACACTGTAGTAATGATAAACCATGTTTTAAGCAGCCAGATGTGAACTAGCTACAGTGAACTAGGTTTAAGCAGCCAGATGTGAACTAGCTACAGTGAACTAGGTTTAAGCAGCCAGATGTGAACTAGCTACAATGAACTAGGTTTAAGCAGCCAGATGTGAACTAGCTACAGTGAACTAGGTTTAAACAGCCAGATGTGAACTAGCTACAGTGAACTAGGTTTGTATCAAAGCTGAATTTCAGCAGAGAGGAGCATTATATGCACAGCTAGGTGTTGGTCCTATAGCCCTTATAGGTTCCTATACAGTATGTTATTATAGGACAAGTGAATATTGCATACATGTGAATCCTCTTCTTAGATCATAATTCAAACAGCCTGCTTCTGTCAGTGGACTGGACCAGTGTCTCCTGAGGATAGGAGACGGATAGTCTGCTGGGTAGTCTCAAACCAGACCCTAAGCCAGAGCATTGGAAAATTGTGGGAGGTAGTCTACAGAGACTAGGTGTTAACAAACACGTGCAGGCTCGGCCCTAATTTATGTCCTCCTTGATACCTCTGGATGCATGGCAAATGGCCCAGCAGAGGACAATGCCCAAGGACTAGTTAGACCTTCCCCTGTTAAGGGCCCAACATGTAGCTCTCTCTCACACAGTGTCCAGATAACTGATTACTGGAATGTGTGATGAAATAATACAACTGCATTCATGTTTGATATCTAGCTAAAACTTGCCCTCTGAGGATAACTTTGATGCTATCTATGTGGATGTAAGATCTCTGTGGTAACTTGAATCAGTACAGGGTGAACAGGTTGCATGTTCCATTCTAATTTCCTAGACTTCTAGGCCTCAGGCCTGGTAAAGCATATCTTTGTTTATGCTTGGTTTTGTAAGTTAACCTTAGGATCAATGTGACTAGAGTAATACTTTGTTAATGTCAGTATGGCCTTGTAACTTAATCTTTAAGCCTTGTATGTGAATCCATTAATTTTTACAACGTTAATGAAATATTCAGAATTATTATTCTCAGACACTTCTTGATTGCCTATTACTGTAACTCAACTGTAGTCATTTGCATAATTTGATCATCTTATGGAGTCAGATGAACATTTTAATTGTCTGATTGCTTAGTCTTAATACTGCTCACGTGATGTATAGAATATATACAGTACCAGTCAAAAGTTTGGACACCCCTACTCATTCAAGGCTTTTCTTTATTTGTACTATTTTCTACATTGTATAATAATAGTGAAGACATGAAACCTATGAAATAACACATGTGGAATTATGTAGTAACCAAAAAAAGTGTTAAACAAATCAAAATATATCTATTATTATATTTCCTCCAGCATCTTCACAAGGTCCTTTGCTGTTGTTCTGGGATTGATTTGCAATTTTCCCACCTAAGTACGTTCATCTCTAGGAGACAAAACGTGTCTTCTTCCTGAGCGGTATGACTGTGTGGTCCCATGATGTTTATACCTGCGTACTATTGTTTGTACAGGTGAACGTGGTACCTTCAGGCATTTGGAAATTGCTCCCAAGGATGAACCAGACTTGTGGAGGTCTACAAATTATTTTCTGAGGTCTTGGCTGATTTCTTTTGATTTTCCCATGATGTCAAGCAAAGAGGCACTGAGTTTGAAGGTAGACCTTGAAATACAGCCACAGGTACACCTCGAATTGACTCAAATTATGTCAATTAGCCTATCAGAAGCTTCTAAAGCCATGACATCGTTTTCTGGAATTTTCCAAGCTGTTTAAAGGCACAGTCAATTTAGGGTATGTAAACTTCTGACCCACTGGAATTGTGATACAGTGAATTATAAGTGAAATAATCTGTCTGTAAACAATTGTTGGAAAAATGACATGTGTCATGCACAAAGTAGATGTCCTAACCGACTTGCCAAACTATAGTTTGTTAACAAGAAATTTGTGGAGTGATTGAAAAATGAGTTTAAATGACTCCAACCTAAGTGTATGTAAACTTCTGACTTCAAATGTATTTACTCCTCTTAATTTCGCCTACTGTTCTGACTTGATGGTGCACATGTAGCCTGTAACTTGACTTGTAAGAGCTTTCATTGTCTGCTCATATGCCCCCTTTATTTATGCTTCGGTTCTGACTTGGTGTGCAGGGAGAACACTGTAAGAATGGCCCATGTTCTGAATTCTGTCGCTGTACATTTCAAAAGTGCTAAACAAATAGTTATATTGACTTCGTCCGTCCTAGCTTGCTCATTAATGTCTTAATGAAAATTGCGGATTGCCTCTTATCTGGTTGTCGTCCCCTTATGCTATAGTTCGTACATTTCAATTGTCATTAGAAACCACATTTCTTGAAGCAAGTCAGCCATATCAGCTATGTTTTTTTTTAAAGTCAGTAAATGAGGCTGAATGAACTGTTTTGCTGCCAGACAAGGCTTCGCTGATAGCCAGGTGTAACAGTGGTAAGATGTTGGGACTGCTATTGGGACAGCTTTATCTAGGCCATTTGTGGGCACTGTTTGTTACCGTTATAGTGCAATTCATGTATTGTTTAGTGTTGCGTTATGTTGTGTAGTGGCTTTGCTCGCATGCATCCCACTTATTTTTTTGTTTGTTGCCTCACCAAGATTTACATGCCAAAATCGGCACTGGTTATTTCATAGTTTTGATGTCAACAATGTAGAAAATAGTAAAAATAAGAAAGGTGTGTCCAAGCTTTTGACTGGTACTGTATGTAAAATATTACCCCACTACACACACATGTACATAAGCACGTGTCCACATACACACACACACGCACGCACACACACACACGCACGCACGCACGCACGCGCACACGCACGCACACGCACGCATAGTGAGGATACAACTAATGTCGGCTCAACAATCACCACATCGGAGGGTTGCTGGGATGCAGTCTAATTACAGGGATACCTACAGTACACCTGCTCGAGAATACACACGCACACACACATATATTGACTTTGGACTAGCCCTCAGGAGAGGAGGAGGGACCAATAACAGGGATGAGCTACAGTAAGGA
>NW_019942943.1:0-15136 GCF_002910315.2 Salvelinus sp. IW2-2015
GAACTCCCTGTCCCTTCTCTTGTCTGCTAGAGTAGACTGAACTCTGTGCCTCTGTCGTAAAGCTCTCTCTCTCTTGTCTGATAGAGTAGACTGAACTCTCTTGTCCTCTCTCTGTAGAGTAGACTGAATCTCTCTGTCCCTCTCTTGTCTGTAGAGATAGATGAATTCTGTCTCTGCTCTTCCTTCTCTGTCTGTAGAGTAGACTGATCTCTCTGTCTCATCTGTAGAGTAGACTGAATCTCTCTGTCTCATCTGTAGAGTAGACTGAATCTCTATGTCTCTCTCTTGTCTGTAGAGTAGACTGAATCTCTCTGTCTCATCTGGTAGATAGACTGAATCTCTCTGTCTCATCTGTAGAGTAGACTGAATCTCTCTGTCTCTCTCTTGTCTGTAGAGTAGGACTGAATCTCTCTGTCCCTCTCTTGTCTGTAGAGTAGACTGAATCTCTCTGTCCCTCTCTTGTCTGTAGAGTAGACTGAATCTCTACTGATTTCCCTCTTGTCTGTAGAGTAGACTATCTCTTGTTCTCTGTCTGTATGAGTAGACGAATCTCTCTGTCCCTTCTTGTCTGTAGAGTAGACTGAATCTCTCGTCTCATCTGTAGAGTAGACTGAATCTCTCTGTCTCTCTCTTGTCTGTAGAGTAAGACTGAATCTCTCTGTCCCTCCTTGTCTGTAGAATAGACTGAATCTCTCTGTCCCTCTCTCATCTGTAGCAGTACTGAATTCTCTGTTCATCTGAGAGTAGACTGAATCTCTCTGTCTCATCTGTAGAGTAGACTGAATCTCTCTGTCTGTCTCATCTGTAGAGTAGACTAATCTCTCTGTCCCTCTTGTCTGTAGAGTAGACTGAATCTCTCTGTCTCATCTGTAGAGTAGACTGAATCTCTCTGTCCCTCTCTGTCTGTAGAGTAGACTGAATTCTCTGTCTCTCTCTTGTCTGTAGAGTAGAACTGATCTCTCTGTCCCTCTCTTGTCTGTAGAGTAGACGAATCTCTCTGTCCCTCTCTTGTCTGTAGAGTAGACTGAATCTTCTCTGTCTCTGTCTCATCTGTAGAGTAGACTGAATCTCTCTGTCTCATCTGTAGATAGACTGAATCTCTCTGTCTCTCTCTTGTCTGTAGAGTAGACTGAATCTCTCTGTCTCATCTGTAGAGTAGACTGAATCTCTCTGTCTCATCTGTAGAGTAGACTGATCTCTCTGTCTCATCTGTATTAAGTAGACTGAATCTCTCTGTCTCATCTGCTAGAGTAGACTGAATCTCTCTGTCCCTCTCTTGTCTGTAGAGTAGACTGAATCTCTTCTTCCCTCTCTTGTCTGTAGAGTGACTGAATCTCTCTGTCTCTCTCTTGTCTGTAGAGTAGACTCAATCTCTCTGTCTCATCTGTAGAGTAGACTGAATCTCGCTTGTCTCATCTGTAGAGTAGACTGAATTCTCCTGTCTCATCTGTTAGAGTAGACTGATCTCTCTGTCTCATCTGTAGAGTAGACTGAATCTCCAGTCTCATCTGTAGAGTAGACTGAATATCTCTGTCTCATCTGTTAGAGTAGACTGAATCTCTCTGTCTCATCTGTAGAGTAGACTGAATCTCTCTGTCCCTCTCTTGTCTGTAGAGTAGACTGAATCTCTCTTGTCTCGATCTGGTAGAAGTAGACTGAATCTCTCTGTCCCCTCTCTTGTCTGTAGAGTAGACTGAACTCTCTGTCCTCTCTTGTCTGTCAGAAGTAACTGAATCTCTCTGTCTCTCTCTTGGTCTGTAGAGTAGGACTGAATCTCTCTGTCTCAATCTGTAGAGTAGACTGAACTCTCTGTCTCATCTGTAGAGTAGACTGAATCTCTCTGTCCCTCTCTTGTCTGTAGAGTAGACTGATCTCTCTGTCCCTCTCTTGTCGTAGATTAGACTGAATCTCTCTGTCCCTCTCTTGTCTTGTCTAGAGTAGACAATCTCCCTGTCCCTCCTTGTCTGTAGAGTAGACTGATCTCTCTCCCTCTTGTCTGTAGAGTAGACTGAATCTCTCTTCTTCTTTGTCTGTAGAGTAGACTGAATCTCTCTGTCCCTCTTGTCTGTAGAGTAGACTGAATCTCTCTGTCTCTCGTAGAGTAGACTGAATCTCTCTGTCCCTCTCTTGTCTGTAGAGTATACTGAATCTCTCTGGTCCCTCTCTTGTCTGTAGCGTAGACTGAATCTCTCTGTCTCTCTCTGTTGTAGAGTAGACTGAATCCTCTGTCTCATCGTAGAGTAGACTGAATCTCTCTGTCCCTCTCTTGTCTGTAGAGTAGTACTGAATCTCTCTGTCCCTCTCTGTCTGTAGAGTAGACTGAATCTCTCTGTCTCTCTCTTGTCTGTAGAGTAGACTGAATCTCTCTGTTCATCTGTAAGTAGACTGAATCTCATGTCTCTCTCTTTCTGAGAGTAGTACTAATCTCTTCGTCTCATCTGTAGAGTAGACTGATCTCTCTGTCTCATCTTAGAGTAACTGAATCTCTCTGTCCCTCTTCTTGTCTGTAGAGTAGACTGAATCTCTCTGTCTCTTCTTGTCGTTAGAGTAGACTGAATCTCTCTGTCCTCTCGTCTGTAGAGTAGACTGAATCTGCTTCTGAGAGTATGACTGAATCTCTCGTTCTCTCTCTTGTCGTAGAGTAGACGAATCTCTCTGTTACTGTAGAGTAGACTGAATCCTCTGTCCCTCTCTTGTCTGTAGAGTAGACTGAATCTCTCTGTCTCTCTCTAGAGTAGACTGAATCTCTCTGTCCCTCTCTTGTCTGTAGAGTAGACTGAATCTCTCTGTCCTCTCTTGTCTGTAGAGTAGACTGAATCTCTCTGTCTCCTCTTGTCGTAGAGTAGACTGAATCTCTCTGTCTCATTTGTAGAGTAGACTGAATCTCTCTGTCTCATCTGTAGAGTGACTGAATCTCTCTGTCTCATTCTGTAGAGTAGACTGAATCTCTCTGTCTCATCTGTAGAGTAGACTAATCTCTCAGTCTCATCTGTAGGAGTAGACTAATCTTCTGTCTCATCTGTAGAGTGACTAATCTCTCTTCTCATCTGTAAGTAGACTGAATCTCTTCTCCCTCTCTTGTCTGTAGAGTAGACTGATCTCTCTGTCTCGCTCTACTTGTCGTAGAGTAGACCTGAACCTCTGTCCCTCTCTCATCTTGATAGAGTAACTGAATCTCTCTGTCTTCATCTGCTAGAGTAGACTGAATCTCTCTGTCTCATCTGTAGAGTAGACTGAATCTCTCTGTCTCATCTGTTGAGTAGACTGAATCTCTCTGTCTCATCTCTGTAGAGTAGACTGAATCTCTCTGTTCCCTATCTTGTCTGTAGAGTAGACTGAATCTCTCTGTCCCTCTCTTGTCTGGTAGAGTAGACTGAATCTCTCTGTCCCTCTCTTGTCTTGTAAGTAGACTGAATCTCTCGTCCCTTCTTGTCTGTATAGTGATAACTCTCTGTCCTCTCTTGTCTGTAGAGAACTGAATCTCTCTGTCCATCTTGTCTGTAGAGTAGACTGAATTCTCGTCTCATCTGTGAGAGTAGACTGAATCTCTCTGTCTCATCTGTAGAGTAGACTGAATCTCTCTGTCTCTCTCATGTCTGTAGAGTAGACTGAATTCTCTCTGTCCCTCTCTTGTCTGTAGAGTAGACTGAATCTCTCTGTCCCTCTCTCATCTGTAGAGTGACTGAATCTCTCTGCCCATCTGTTAGAGTAGACTGATTCTCTCTGTCTCATCTGTAGAGTAGACTGAATCTCTCTGTCTCATCTGTTGAGTAGACTGAATCTCTCTGTCTCATCTGTAGAGTAGACTGAATCTCTCTGTCCCTATCTTGTCTGTAGAGTAGACTGAATCTCTCTGTCTCTCTCTTGTCTGTAGAGTAGACTGAATCTCTCTGTCCCTCTCTTGTCTGTAGAGTAGACTGAATCTCTCTGTCCCTCTCGCGTGGTCAGTTTCAGTCAAGGACAGAAGCATGATGACACAACCCAACAAAGAAGAAGAGGGAGAGAGAGAGAAAGAGGGAGAGGATAGGGAGAGGAGAGCAGGAACTGTGTCTGGGGCTGCTCTCACTGACCCTCACAGACAGATGGACGGACGGAAGGACAATGCACATACCCAAGCACACAAACGTATTATTTGTCTGTTATGATTAGGGCCCTGTGTTTTGGACAATCATTTGACATGACCTGGATTTGAACCTTTATATAAAGATCTTTCATAAAAAAATGTCCCCTTTTCTTTTTATGTCGGATGATCCAGCACCATACACAGACAAATGCTTACATTTTTGGTGTAATTCTCATTTCTGGAAAAGGCTTAAAATAGAGGTTCAAATCTAGGTCATGTGACATGATAGTCTAAAACACAGGGTCATAGTTATGATTACAGTTATGCAAACATCAGATGATATTGTTTGTGATTGGAGGATATATGACTCCCTGCGGGCCAATGGCAATCTTATCCGATAGCAGGGAGTTGTTTCCCAGGAAAAATAACCAATCATTTACTTGGAAAAACAACACTGTTTATATATTTTTATTTAATTTATTTAACACAAATATTTATTTACAATGATGGCCTACCCTGGCCAAACCCTAACGACGCTGGGCAAATTGTGCGCCACCCTGTGGGACTCCCAATCACGGCCGGTTGTGATAGAACCTGGAATCGAACCAGGGTGACAACTCTAGCACTGAGATGCAGTGCCTTAGACCGCTGCGCCACTCGGCTGCCCCTAAACTGTAAAGTTATGACAGTCATATTGTTTCAAGGCCACTTTCAACAGTACAGTACACAGTGCCTTCAAAAAGTACATCAATATTTCATCTACATAAATATTCACACCCCTTTACTATGACACTCCAAATTGAGCTCAGGTGCATCCTATTTAATTGACCTTTTATTAATTTAGCAGACACTCTTATCTAGAACGACTTACAGTGGTGAGTGTATACTTTTTCGTAC
Organism: Salvelinus sp. IW2-2015; assembly: GCF_002910315.2. Classification (NCBI taxonomy): domain Eukaryota; kingdom Metazoa; phylum Chordata; class Actinopteri; order Salmoniformes; family Salmonidae; genus Salvelinus; species Salvelinus sp. IW2-2015. The sequence continues at coordinate 4,961 of NW_019942943.1, forward strand.
TCCTTTGATCATCCTTGAGATGGCTAGCTAGTTAGCGGTGGTGCGCGCTAATAGCCTTTCAATCGGTGACGTCACTTGCTCTGAGAYCTTGAAGTAGTGGTTCCCCTTGCTCTGCAAGGGCCGCGGCCTTTGTGGAGCGATGGGTAACGATGCTTCGTGGGTGACTGTTGTTGATCAAATCAAATCAAGTTTATTTTATATAGCCCTTCGTACATCAGCTAATATCTCGAAGTGCTGTACAGAAACCAGCCTAAAACCCAAACAGCAAGCAATGCAGGTGTAGAAGCACGGCGGCTAGGAAAAATCACTAGAAAGGCAAAACCTAGGAAGAAACCTAGAGAGGAACCAGGCTATGAGGGGTGGCCAGTCCTCTTCTGGCTGTGCCGGGTGGAGATTATAAACAGAATGGCCAAGATGTTCAAATGTTCATAAATGACCAGCATGGTCAAATATAAATCAGGAGTAAATGTCAGTTGGCTTTTCATAGCCGATCATTAAGAGTTTCTCTACCGCTCCTGCAGTCTCTAGAGAGTTGAAAACAGCAGGTCTGGGACAGGTAGCACGACCGGTGGACAGGTCAGGATTCCATAGCCGCAGGCAGAACAGTTGAAACTGGAACAGCAGCAAGGCCAGGTGGACTGGGGACAGCAAGGAGTCATCATGCCCGGTAGTCCTGACGCATGGTCCTAGGGCTCAGGTCCTCCGAGAGAGAGAAAGAAAGAGAGAAGGAGAGAATTAGAGAGAGCATACTTAAATTCACACAGGACACCGGATAAGACAGGAGAAGTACTCCAGATATAACCAACTGACCCTAGCCCCCGACACATAAACTACTGCAGCATAAATACTGGAGGCTGAGACAGGAGGGGTCAGGAGACACTGTGGCCCCATCCGATGATACCCCCGGACAGGGCCAAACAGGAAGGATATAACCCACCCACTTTGCCAAAGCACAGCCCCACACCACTAGAGGGATATCTTCAACCACCAACTTACCATCCTGAGACAAGGCCGAGTATAGCCACAAAGATCTCCACCACAGCACAAACCAAGGGGGGGCGCCAACCCAGACAGGAAGATCACGTCAGTAACTCAACCCACTCAAGTGACGCACCCCTCCTAGGGACGGCATGAAAGAGCACCAGTAAGCAGTGACTCAGCCCCTGTACTAGGGTTAGAGGCAGAGAATCCCAGTGGAGAGAGGGGAACCGGCCAGGCAGAGACAGCAAGGGCGGTTCGTTGCTCCAGAGCCTTTCCGTTCACCTTCACACTCCTGGGCCAGACTACACTCAATCATATGACCTACTGAAGAGATAAGTCTTCAGTAAAGACTTAAAGGTTGAGACGAGTCTGCGTCTCTCACATGGGTAGGCAGACTATTCCATAAAAATGGAGATCTATAGGAGAAAGCCCTGTCTCCAGCTGTTTGCTTAGAAATTCTAGGGACAATTAGGAGGCCTGCGTCTTGTGACCGTAGCGTACGTGTAGGTATGTACGGCAGGACCAACTCGGAAAGATAGGTAGGAGCAAGCCATGTAACGCTTTATAGGTTAACAGTAAAACTTTGAAATCAGCCCTTGCCTTAACAGGAAGCCAGTGTAGGGAAGCTAGCACTGGAGTAATATGATCAAATTTCTTGGTTCTAGTCAGGATTCTAGCAGCCGTATTTACCACTAACTGAAGTTTATTTAGTGCTTTATCCGGGTAGCCGGAAAGTAGAGCATTGCAGTAGTCTAACCTAGAAGTAACAAAAGCATGGATACATTTTTCTGCATCATTTTGGGACATAACATTTCTGATTTTTGCAATGTTACGTAGATGGAAAAAAGCTGTCTTTGAAACAGTCTTGATATGTTCGTCAAAGAGAGATCAGGGTCCAGAGTAACGCCGAGGTCCTTCACAGTTTTATTTGAGACGACTTTACAACCATCAAGATTAATTGTCAGATTTAACAGAATATCTCTTTGTTTCTTGGGACCTAGAACAAGCATCTCTGTTTTGTCCGAGTTTAAAAGTAGAAAGTTTTCAGCCATCACTTCCTTATGTCTGAACACAGGCTTCTAGCGAGGGCAATTTTGGGGCTTCACCATGTTTCATTGAAATGTGTGTCATCCGCATAGCAGTGAAAGTTAACATTATGTTTTCGAATGACATCCCAAGAGGTAAAATATATAGTGAAAACAATAGTGGTCCTAAAACGGAACCTTGAGGAACACCGAAATGTACAGTTGATTTGTCAGAGGACAAACCATTCACAGAGACAAACTGATATCTTTCCGACAGATAAGATCTAAACCAGGCCAGAACTTGTCCGTGTAGACCAATTTGGGTTTCCAGTCTCTCCAAAAGAATGTGGTGATCGATGGTATCAAAGGCAGCACTAAGGTCTAGTAGCACGAGGACAGATGCCGAGCCTCGGTCTGACGCCATTAAAAGGTCATTTACCACTTCACAAGTGCAGTCTCAGTCTATGATGGGGTCTAAAACCAGACTGAAGCATTTCGTATACATTGTCTGTCTTCAGGAAGGCAGTGAGTTCCTGCGCAACAGCTTTTTCTAAAATTTTTGAGAGGATTGGAAGATTCGATATAGGCCGATAGTTTTTTATATTTTCTGGGTCAAGGTTTGGCTTTTTTCAAGAGAGGCTTTATTACTGCCACTTTTAGTGAGTTTGGTACACATCCGGTGGATAGAGAGCCGTTTATTATGTTCAACATAGGAGGGCCAAGCACATGAAGCAGCTCTTTCAGTAGTTTAGTTGGAATAGGATCCATTATGCAGCTTGAAGTTTTAGAGGCATGTGTAACGCTCTTCTACTTCGTCCTCCTCATCAGACGAGGAGAGGCGAGAAGGATCGGATGACCAAAACGCAGCGTGGTAATTTGACATTATATTTATTTAAAGAAAATATGAAAAAACACAGGAAACACTTTACCCACTACAAACAACAAACGAAGTAGACAGACCTTGACTTACGAACTTACATACAACGAAGAACGCACGAACAAGCACGAACTACAAATAAATGAACGAACGAACGAACGAACGAACGATACAGTCCCGTATGGTGCAATAACGACACAGACACAGGAGACAACCACCCACAACAAACAATGTGAAACCACCTACCTTAATATGGTTCTCAATCAGAGAAGATGAAAACCACCTGCCTCTAATTGAGAACCATATAGGTCACCCATTAACCAACATAGAAACACATAACATAGAATGCCCACCACACTCACGCCCTGACCGACTAACACATATAAAAACAACAGAAAACAGGTCAGGAACGTGACACCATGATTATTTTCATCATTGTGTCAAGAGATATAGTATTAAAACACTTAAGTGTCTCTCTTGAGCCTAGGTCCTGGCAGAGTTGTGCAGACTCAGGACAGCTAAGCTTGGAGGAATACGCAGATTTAAAGAGGAGGCCGTAATTTGCTTTTGCTTTTCCTCAAAGAAGTTCATGAATTTATTACTGCTGAAGTGAAAGCCATCTTCACTTGGGGAATGCTGCTTTTTAGTTAGCTTTGCAACAGTATCAAAAATAATTTTAGGATTGTTCTTATTTTCCTCAATTAAGTTGGAAAGTAGGATGATCGAGCAGCAGTGAGGGCTCTTCGATACTGCACGGTACTGTCTTCCAAGCTAGTCGGAAGACTTCCAGTTTGATGTGTGCAGAAGGTCCCTGGTTCGCGCCCGGGTCGAGGGGACGGACTAAACTTATACTGTTACATCAGGACAACTTGATTGGAATCCACCTGTGGCCATGTTTTAGAAAGAAACACACCTGTCTATATATGGTCCTACAGTTGACAGTGCATGTCAGAGCAGAAACTATATCATGAAGTCCAAGGAACTGTCTGTAGATCTCTGAGATAGAATTGTGATGAGGCATATATCTGGGGAAGGGTATAAAACTATTTCTAGTGTTGAAAGTTACCAAGAGCACAGTGCACAACACATCTTTGGGAGATGGAAAAAATATGGAACTTCCCAGACTCTGCTTAGAGCTGGCCATCCGACCAAACTGAGCTACAGGGCAAGAAGCACCTTGGTCAGGGTGGTGACCAAGAACCCAATGACCACTCTGACAGAACTACAGAGTTCCTTGGCTGAGGTGGGAGAACCTGCCAGAAGGACAACAGTCCCTACAGCACTTCACCAATCTGGGCTTCATGGGAGAGTGGCCAAACTGAAGCCACTCCGGTGAAAAATGCACAACAGCACGGCTAGAGTTTGCAAAAAGTCACGTGAAAGACTTTGTGATCAGAAGGCAAAAGATTCTGTTGTCTGATGAGACAAAAATTGAACGYTTTGCAAACCGCTATGTCTGGAGAAAACCAGGCACAGCTCATCACCCGTCTAACACCACCCCTACTGTGAAGCATGGTGGTGGCAGCATCATGCTATGGGGAAGCTTTCCAGCAGCAGGGACGGGGAGACTGGTAAGGATAGAGGGAACAATGAATGGAGCCAAATACACGCAAATCCTTGATGAGAACCTGCCTCAGAGTGCAAATGACCTTATACTGGGGGCAAAGATTTACATTCCAACAGGACAATGACCCCAAGCATACAGCAAAAGCAATGCTGGAATGGCTTCAGAACAAGAATGTGAAAGTCCTTTAGTGGCCCAGCCAAAGCCCAGACTTGAATCCCCTTGAAAACCTTGAAGATTGTCAGAGCAGCTCACAGATCACTGCACCTATACATAGCCCATCTGTACATAGCTTCATCCCCATACTGTATTTATTTATTTATCTTGCTCCTTTGCACACCAGGTATCTCTATTTGCACATTCATCTTCTGCACATCTACCATTCCAGTGTCTAATTACTATATTGTAATTACTTTGCCACCATGGCCTATTTATTGCCTTACCTCCCTTATCTTACCTCATTTGCACWCACTGTAWATAGATTTTATTTTTTTCTACTGTATTATTGACTGTATGTTTGTTTATTCCATGTGTAACTCTGTGTTGTTGTATGTGTCGAACTGCTGTGCTTTATCTTGGCCAGGTCGCAATTGTAAATGAGAACTTGTTCTCAACTGGCCTACCTGGTTAAACAAAGGTTAAATAAAAWWTAAAAAAGATTGCTTTTCACCACCGCTCCTTCTAACGTGAAAAAATATGCAAGTAAGAATGGGAGAATATCCCTAAATCCAGATGTGCAAAGCTGATACAGACATACCCAAGACGACTCAATGCTGTAATTGCCGCCAAAGGTCGAATAAGTAAAGGGGTATGAAAACTTTCTGAAGGCACTTTCTGAAGTTCAAACGATAACAACCAGTAAGCTAAATACTGTTCTGAAAAAAGGCATCACATCACATCAAAGCATATGAAGTTTTTAAATATTTTAATACATTTCACAATTGATTCATTGTATTTACAAAAGACAGTGGTCATGTGACATAAAACCATGTTTTTAAAATGAACATGAGAAACAAATGAATACCAGAAGCATATCAGTATATAACACATAGAAAGATACATAACATTTTGGGAAGCTTGTGGTTGGTCATTTTGCATTTTATTTGTCATTTTCTCTCTGCAAACACTAAAACAATCATAATGTGCAGTATGTACCTTTCTATTRCCTCTGTTGGCWAGAAGGAGATAATTCTAGAATGGTTGGTAGTTCTTGAACGAGTGGTACTGTAGCTCTAGAACAGTTTGTAACTATAACTGTTTATGGCTCTTGAACTGTTGATAGCTCTAGAACAGTTTGTAGCTCTAGAACTGTTGATAGCTCCAGAACTGTTGATAGCTCTAGAACAGTTTGTAGCTCTAGAACAGTTTGTAGCTCTAGAACAGTTTGTAGCTCTAGAACTGTTGATAGCTCTAGAACTGTTTGTAGCTCTTAGAACAGTTTTGTACTCTAGAACAGTTTGTAGCTCTAGAACATTTGTAGCTCTAGAACAGTTTGTAGCTCTAGAAACTGTTTTGTAGCTCTAGAACAGTTTGTAGCTCTAGAACTGTTGATAGCTCTAGAACAGTTTGTAGCTCTAGAACAGTTTGTAGCTCTAGAACAGTTTGTAGCTCTAGAACTGTTGGTAGATCAAGAACAATTTGTAGCTCTAGAACTGTAGCTCTAGAACTGTTGATAGCTAGAACAGTTTTTAGCTCTAGAACTGTTGATAGCTAGAACAGTTTGTAGCTCTAGAACTGTTGATAGCTAGAACAGTTTGTAGCTCTAGAACTGTTGATAGCTCTAGAACAGTTTGTAGCTCTAGAACTGTTGGTAGCTCAAGAACTGCTTGTAGCTCTAGAACTGTTGCTGGTTCTAGAACTGTTGGGGGTTCTACATTTTAAGGAAGACCAAGTAAATGTATGGCCCCGATTATATCATGGAAAATATGGACATCAACAACAACATATGGAATCTAGTTATATCTGTATAATGACACACAAAGTCTGCAAACATTTTGGCACAAATGTAAAGGCTGAACAAAAGTACTCCACTTTCCCTCCTGAACAACAATAAATAAATCATATTTTTCCACAAGGTAACTGACTGAGACTAAAACTCCTACCTAAAAGGCTGATTGATATTCTTATATCTGCATAAATGGGGTTTTACTTTATTCAGCACTTTATACAGAACATCTATGCAGTAGGCGCAAACTCAAATCATAATATTGCATTCCTATCTGTGAGCGGGGTGAAGAGGGAAAACAATAACTGACTTTTCAAAAGGTTTTATCTCAGCACTTTCCTTAGATCTTGAATATACAGTACCAGTCAAAAGTTTGGACACACCTACTCATTCAAGGGTTTTTATTTATTTTTATTATTTTCTACATTGTAGAATAATAGCGAAGACATCAAATCTATAAAATAACACATATGGAATCATGTAGTAACCAAAAAAGTGTTAAATGAAAATATATTTGAGATTCTTCAAAGTAGCCACCATTTGCCTTGATGACAGCTTTGCACACGCTTGGCATTCTCTCAACCAGCTTCATGAGGAATGCTTTTCCAACATTCTTGAAGGAGTTCCCACATACGCTGAGCACTTGTTGGCTGCTTTTCCTTCAGTCTGCGGTCCAACTCATCCCAAACCATCTCAGTTGGGTTGAGGTCAGGTGATTGTGGAGGCCAGGTCATCTGATGCAGCATCATCACTGGAGGTGTGTTGGGTCATTGTCCTGTTGAAAAACAAATGGTAGTCCCACTAAGCGTAAACCAGATGGAATGACGTATCACTGCAGAATGATGTGGTAGCCATGCTGGTTAAGTGTGCCTTGAATTCTTAATAAATCACTGACAGTGTCACCAGCAAAGCAACCCCACACTATCACACCTCCTCCATGCTTCATGGTGGGAACCACACATGCGGAGATCATCCGTTCACCTACTCTGCGTCTCACAAAGCCACGGCGGTTGGAACCAAAAATCTCAAATTTGGACTCATCAGACCAAAGGACAGATTTCCACCAGTCTAATGTCCATTGCTCGTGTTTCTTGGCCCAATAAAGTCTCTTCTTATTATTGGTGTCCTTTAGTAGTGTTTTTTGTTGTTGCAGCAATTCGACAATGAAGCCTGATTTACTCAGTCTCCTCTGAACAGTTGATGTTGATATGTGTATGTTGCTTGAACTCTTTGAAACATTTATTTTGTCTGCAATCTGAAGTGCAGTTAACTTTAATTAACTTATTCTCTGCAGCAGAGGTAACTCTGGGTCTTCCTTTCCTGTGGTGGTCCTCATGAGTGCCAGTTTCATCATAGCGCTTGATGGTTTTTGCGACTGCACTTGAAGAAACTTTCAAAGTTCTTGAAATGTTTCACATTGACTGACATTCATGTCTAAAAGTAATGATGGACTGTCATTTCTCTTTGCTTATTTGAGCTGTTCTTGCCATAATATGGACTTGGTATTTTACCAAATAGGGCTATCTTCTGTATACCACCCCTACCTGTATACCACAACTGATTGGTTCAAACGCATTAAGGAAAGAAATTCCACAAATGATCTTTTAACAAGGCACACCTGTTAATTGAAATGCATTCCAGGTGACTACCTCATGAAGCTGGTTGAGAGAATGCCAAGCGTGTGCAAAGCTGTCATCAAGGCAAAGGGTGGCTTAACTAACACTTTTTTAGTTACTACACGATTCCGCACGTGTTATTTCATAGTTTTGATGTCTTCAATATTATTCTACATTATCAATGATTTAATTCCACTAGCAAACTAAAATAACACCCAGAATGATAAGATCACGTAAAATAAGTAACCAAATAAAAACATCACATTTAGAACAGCAGATAGGAAGAATCCACTTCTTTGTTCTTCTAATTCTGGACACAGTGTAGTAGGTTGATAAGGCCTTGTACTTAGTTTAAAGGATAGCTGACTGTACTTTACACATTATCTCAATGCTAAATGTTCAAGTACAACTTCAGTACAGTTCATTGCTTATTAACCAGTGTTTCAATTTAGCGTAAACATGTTAACATGTTTATTATCATGTAATAACATGACGTGAACCAAACCCTACTCTTCTCCGTCTGGACGTTTACCGTGTCACATTGCTAAACCTAACATTTATTATCTAGTTATTCATTTCAGTGCTTTATTTCAGAGATAAATACAAACCCTGAACAACAGAAATGTCCATCGATCAGAAGACGAGAGTGTTTTATTGGATCTGATATCCTCCTGATTCAACTGACTCAGTTTCCTTCTCTAGTTCACTCCACATCTGTTCACTGCTCTAAATCATTCAATATTCTAAACCAAAACCAGACTTTCTGTCTGGTTAACCCCTCTTGCCCCGTCTCCCAATAATCTGTCCCTTCAGCTGTCTGGTCAATCCCTCTTGCCCTGTCTCCCAATAATCTGTCCTTTCAGCTGTCTGGTCATCCCCTCTTGCCCGTCTCCAATAATCTGTCCTTTGTCAAGCTGTCCTGGTCAATCCTCTTGCCCTGTCTCCAAAATAATCCGGTCATTTCTGCTGTCTGGTTAATCCCTCTTGCCCCGTCTCCCAATAATCGTCCCTTCAGCTGTCTGGTCCAAATTCCCTCTTGCCCTGTCTCCCAATATTGTCATTTCAAGCTGTCTGGGTCAATCCCTCTTGCCCGTCTCCCAATAATCTGTATTTCTGCTGTCTGGTTAATCCCTCTTGCCCCGTCTCCCAATAATCTGTCCTTTCAACTGTCTGGTCAATCCCTCTTGCCCTGTCTCCTAATAATCTGTCCTTTCTGCCATCTGGTTAACCCTTCTTGCCATGTGTCCCAATAATATGTCCTTTTTAAGAAATATAGCAGTCTAGCACATGCTCAGACCAATCCAATTTTATAAATGCAGGAAAAAGGCCAGATTATTGAGACTCAGGGTTGCTTTCTGCTCCTTCCAGACTCTTTAATGATTACACAGCAACTGACCCCTAAACAAGCAGGTCTGGAGCCCATTAGGGCCTAGCCAACTGACTATTAGTTAATCACACATTTTGAATATGTGACCCAAATTGCACCCTATTGGCTATTATAGTGCACTATTTTTGACCCATTGGGCTGATGGCTCTGGTCAAAAGTAGTGCACTACGTCGGGAATAGGGTGCCATTTGGGAGTCACCACTGTATTCCCATCAACCTCTACAGTTCCCGAGCTCCTATCTATTAAGTCACATGAACATGTTCCAGTCCTCGTTTCTTTTAAGCCATCAAAGCTAGTCTTATCTGTGCACAACCTTTCTGTGTCTACCTCCTGTCGTCACCTACGTACAGGTGTATAGGTGAATATGTTGTAACGAAAGATCACAATATAATATTAATTTAAAACTAATGTCCTGAGTTCCTCTCCCTCTCTTTGCTTTACGTGGACAATAAATACGGTCACTACTGAGTGACTAGTTTAGTGGATTAGGGACGAGACACCATGTAGAGTTTTAAATGCGCTTTAAAATGCATTTAGTAGCTTCTCTCATTTAGTTTTGTTTCTATAAAATATTAACTATGAGAATAATTAATCTGATTATAACAACGGGACATTTCCCTGATTAAAATAAACAACAGCCCCCATAGGCTCCCTATGACCAAACAACAACAGCCCCCATAGGCTTCCTATGACCAAACAACAAACAGCCCCCATAGGCTCCCTATGACCAAACAACAAACAGCCCCCATAGGCTCCCTATGACCAAACAACAAACAGCCC
>NW_019942943.1:15726-36300 GCF_002910315.2 Salvelinus sp. IW2-2015
CCTATGACCAAACAACAAACAGCCCCCATAGGCTCCCTATGACCAAACAACAAACAGCCCCCATAGGCTCCCTATGACCAAACAACAAACAGCCCTCATATTTTTGCAAAAGGGTGTCTTGCGACAGAGTGAGCACACAGTAGCAGCATTATGCGACTCAATGGCTTTGTCCCAAATGGCACCCTATTCCTTATATAGTGCACTACTTCTGACCAGAGCCCTATGGGCACTGGTCAAAGGTAGTGCACCATATAGGGAATAGGGTGCCATTTGGGACGTAATCAATGTGAATTCTGAGGCATGACAACATACATGACTACAAATCCCAGCAGTCATCGTAACCAAGTGTTTCTCAACCTTTTGTGTACCAAGGACCGGCCAGCTATAGTCCTTCCTCCTTTGAAGACCACTTAGATTAAAACTAACACTTGAGAACTGACTAAATCAGTGTCCACTCACTATCTGAGGGACCAATCAGCAACACCCCAAGGACCAGTGCTGGCCCGGGGACCGCAGGTTGAGAAACACTGATAAACCCACAAAGAGCTGGGATAACATGGTACCTACCAACCTACAGTACACCCAGTCAGACTCAGGACAGGGCAACTTCATGCAAAACCCATAATGAAAGCACACTAGCAAGTGATCTGTAATCATACAAAGGCAATGACGGCCGGGGAACATGTCATGGTGAAAATAGGTTGTTTTCAGGTTATGGTCAGTGCTGTGATCCCAAGGTCATATATAATGTGTACAGTTTATGCAGATAGAGGTAGCATCCCAAGTGGAACACTATTCCCTATGTAGTGCACCAAATGGCACCCTATTCCCTATGTAGTGCACCTGCCATTTATGATGCACACAGGGTGATCTGTTATTAACAAGACAGATTGAGAGAAAGCACAGGAAGCCATTCCTTAGACATTTGACCCTTGCAGTCATGACGGGGGGAATCAGTCATTACATAATAATTACAGCTTCAAGTTTTTATACAGAATGACATATACACTTGCCAACAGACATCCCACAGCAAGGTGTAACAAACATGTTTAATAAGAGTTCACACAGTGAAATCCTGTTTGATAACAGCATGCATTACTCTACGTGCTAATTCCTGATAGAAGGGTTTGGTCGGTGTGGCAGATTCTCATTCTGATTCTTCTTCTCCAGTCTGACATCCTGTCTAGATCAATGGACTGGTGTTTGGGGAGGTTGTTGTTCCCTCAATGATGTTTTAGATCTCTCACTGTGCCTGAAGACAGAGACAGACAGATGGGGAGGTTTTAGACTGGGGCACAACATAACTATAAATATTCACAGAGGAAGGATTTGGGATTTTGATGAAAAAGTGGGACTGAAAAAGTTCCTGTGATTTCTATTTTGTTTATAGGTCATTGAGAGATTTGTTGATTTACATTGTGAATGACTCATTCATGACTATGCGATGATATACAGACAATATTAAACATATAGGAATATTCATACTTTTCTTTTCATTCTGCATTGGCTGGAAAAAAAAGTGAAAAATGTTCCGTTATTTGCAGTAACATAAAAGTCTAATACTCAGTAGCAGTCAAAAATGTGGACACACCTACTCTTTCAAGGGTTTTTCCTTACATGTTTACTATTTTCTACATTGTAGAATAATGAAAAAACACATATGGAATCATGTAGTAACCAAAAAAAGTGTTAAATCAAAATCAATTTTAAATTTGAGATTCTTCAAAGTAGCCACCCCTTGCCTTGATACACTCTCTTGGCATTCTCTCAACCAGCTTCATGAGGTAGTCACCTGGAATGCATTTCAATTAACAGGTGTGCCTTGAGAGTTATTGGAAAATTTCTTTCCTTCTTAATGGGATTGAGCCAATCAGTTGTGTTGTGACAAGGTAGGGGTGGTATACAGAAGATAGCCCTATTTGGTAAAACACCAAGTCCATATTATGAGAAGAACAGCTAAAATAAGGATAGAGAAATGACAGTCCATCATTACTTTAAGACATGAAGGTCAGTCAATGTGGAAAATTTAAAAGAACTTTAAAAGTTTCTTCAAGTGCAGTCGCAAAAACCATCAAGCGCTATGATGAAACTGGCACTCATGAGGACCGCCACAGGAAAGGAAGACCCAGAGTTACCTCTGCTGCAGAGGATAAGTTCATTAGAGTTACCAGCCTCAGAAAGTGAAGGCCAAATAAATTCTTCACAGAGTTCAAGTAACAGACACATCTCAACATCAACTGAGGAGACTGAGTAAATCAGGCATTCATGGTTCGAATTACTGCAAAGAAACCACTACTAAAGGACACCAATAATAAGAAGAGAATTCCTTGGGCCAAGAAACACAGCAATGCGACATTAGACAGCTGAAATCTGTCGTTTTGTCTGATGAGGTCCAAATTGAGATTTTTGGTTTCCAACCGCGTGTCTTTGTTGAGATGCAGAGTAGGTGAACGCGATTATTTCTGCATCTGTGGTTCCACACGTGAAGCATGGAGAGGAGGTGTAATGGTGTTGGCTGGTGACACTTCAGTGAGTTTATTTAGAATTTCAAGCCACACTTAACCAGCATGGCTCCACAGCAATTCTGCAGCGATACGCCATTCCCATTCTGTTTTCGCTTAGTGGGACTATCATTTATTTTTCAACAGGACAATGACCCAACACACCTCCAGGCTGTTAAGGGCTATTGACCAAGAAGGAGAGTGATTGGTGCATGGCCATCAGATGACCTGGCCTCCACAATCACCCGACCCTCAAAACCCAACTGAGATGGTTTTGGGATGAGTGGACCGCAGAGTGAACCAGCCAACAATGTCGGCATATGTGGGAACGCCTTCATTGGACTGTTGGGAAAAGCATTCCAGGTGGAAGCTGGTTGAAAGATGGCAACGTGTGCAAACTGTCATCTGAAAAGATAAATAGTAAAATAGATTTTGATTTTGCTTAACACTTCTTTGGTTACTACATGATTGCATGTGTGTTATTTTGTAGTTTTGATATAAAAATAAAGTAAAAACCCTGAATGGGTAGGTGTGTCCAAACATTAGGAATTTCTGGAATGTTGTTTCAAAGGAAATGACCTACTTAAATTCGCCAAAACAGCTGGATACAGGGAAAAAAAAAAACGGTGTTAATAAGATATAGTAGACAAGGTTCCCCCCCCTCTCTCTTAGGCCTCTGTTCCTCACCTGGTTGTCCTCATCCTCTTACCCTGCTCCTTAGGCCTCCGTTCCCATCTGATTGTCCTCATCCTCTGCCCTGCTCCTTAGGCCTCCGTTCCTCATCTGTTTGTCCTCATCCCCTCTGCCTGGCTCCTTAGGGCCTCCGTTTCTCATCTGATTGTCCTCTCCTCTGCCCTCTCCTTAGGCCTCCGTTCCTCATCTGATTGTCCTCATCCTCTGCCCTGCCTCTTAGGCCTCCGTCCTCATCTGATTGTCCTTCTTCCTCTTGCCAGCATCAATCTACTTTATTAAAGAGAATATAAATCAGTCCCATAGATTTAGCAACAATCACAGCAACATAGCAGTCATGTCCCTCTCAAACTTAACCTGAGTGGAGTTCTTGACGAGTGATGACAATGGTGTTTGTGATTGAAATCTGCAGCGACCAACAGATCATTACGAAGATTTCTAGGTACACCTGAAAACACAAGGACACAGTCAATGAAAATAGTCAGTGACTTACAGTTGAAGTCAGAAGTTTAACATAAACTTATGGTGGGATCATTAAAACATGTTTGTCAACCACTCCACAACATTTCTTGTTAACAAACTATAGTTTTGGCAGTCGGTTCAGGCATTCTACTTTGTGCAATGACACAAGTCCATTTTCCCAACAATTGTTTACAGACAGATTATTTCAACTTAGAATTTTCACAATTCCAGTGGGTTCAGAAGTTACAAGCACTAAGTTGACTGCGCCAGAAAATGATGTCGATTGGCTTTAGAAGCTTCTGATTAGGGCTAATTGACATCATTTGAGTAAACGGAGGGTACCTGTGGATGTATTTCAAGGCCTACCTTCAAACTTCAGCACTTTGCTTGACATCATGGGAAAATCAAAAGAAATCAGCCAAGACCTCAGAAAAAATGGTAGACCTCCACAAGTCTGGTTCATCCTTGGGAGCAATTTCAAAACGCCTGAAGGCTACCACGTTCATCTGTACAATAGTACGCAAGTATAAACACCATGGGCCACGCAGCCATCATACCGCTCAGGAAGGAGACGCGTTTCTGTTTCTCCTAGAGATGAACGTACTTTGGCTGTGAAAAGTGCAAAATCAATCCCAGAACAACAGCAAAATACCTGTGAGATGCTGGAGAAACAGGTACAAATATCAATATCCACAGTAAAACGAGTCCTATATCGACATAACCTGAAAGGCAGCTCGGCAAGGAAGAAGCCAACTGCTCCAAAACCGCCGTATTAAAAAAAGCCAGACTACAGTTTGCAACTGCCCATGCGGACAAAGATCGTACTTTTTTGGAGAAATTATCTCTGGTCTGATGAAACCAAAAATAGTGAATTTTGGCCATAATGGACCATCGGTTAAATTTGCGAGAAAAAAGTGGATGCTTGCAAGCCGAAGAAAACACCATCCCAACCGTGAAGCACGGGGGTGGCAGGCATTCATGTTGTGGGGGTGCTTTGCTTGCCAGGAGGGATTGGTGCACTTCACAAAAGATGACATTCATGAGGATGGAAAATATTGCGTATATTGAAGGGCAACATCTCAGACATCAGTCAGAAGTAAAGCCTGGTCGCAAATGGGTCTTCCAAATGACGGACGACCCCAAGCATCTCCAAAGTGTGTGTGCAAAATGCGCGACACATGGAAGAATGCTTCCTGGGAATATGCGCGGACAACAAAGTCCAGAGATCCATTTGAAGACCCATTATTGTCGAGCCAGTAGGCCCCATCACTAATAGCAACGCGACTGCCAATTGACCGTGCAAGTACCTATACAAAGCTTTGAATAAGGTGACAGAACTGAAAGCCCGTCGTGCGAGAACAAGGAGGCCTACAAACTGACCAGTTACACCAGCTCTCGTCAGGGGACATGGCCAAAATTCACCCAACTTATTGTGCGGGAAGCTTGTTGGAAAGGCTACTAAACGTTTGACCCAAGTTAAACAATTTAAAGGCAATGCTACCAAATACTAATTGAGTGTATGTAAACTTCTGACCCACTGGGAATGTGATGGAAGAAATAAAATATGAAATAAATCATTCTCTCAACTATTATTCTGACATTTCACATTCTTAAAATAAAGTGGTGATCCTAACTGACCTAAAACAGGGATTTTTTACTAGGATTAAATGTCATGAATTGTGAAAAACTGAGTTTAAATGTATTTGSCTCAGGTGTATGTAAACTTCCGACTTCAACTGTACMTGGCATTTAGTGGCTACTATTTTTGCATTTGGAATGCACTTTAATCGAATTTGTCACAGCTCAATCACAGATCAAAATGTTGTGTTGTCCTTGGCTCAAACAAGGTCAGAAAATGGATAACTAACAACAGATATGTACTGGATCTAAAGGAGGACATCGCCCAGCAGAAAAAGCGAGTTGAAATGACATCATGCCTTTTCAACCAGAAACTGATGTCATTTCAACCAGTTTTGCACCGTTTTTCCCACTGGGCGGAGGTCCAGGACTCACCCTGAGCGAAGGCCTCCAGCACGTCGCCCCCCACCCCGGCCAGGCAGTCCTGGGGTGTGTGGGTGGGGGTGGACCCAGCTGAGGTGGAGCGGATCGGCATGGGCATGGAGCAGCCTGCGCCGTGGCTGGGGGAGGAGTGGGTTGAGCCTCCTGTCTGGGCCTGATAACATACCAACATCACCACCGGTTAGGAAACAAACTATAGAAACATACCAATATTACATAGTAGACACATACCAATATTAACCATATGTTAGGACACATACCAATATACCATAGGTTAGAAACATACTATAGACCCTAACCTAGGATGGACACATACTATAGAAACATTACCAATATTACATAGGTAGGAACACATTACCAATATACCATAGCGTGTAAGGACACATTACCAATATTACCAGAGGTTAGGAAACAAACTAAGAAACATTACAATTTACATAGGTTAGGAACATACTATAGAAACATTACCAATATTACCATAGGATAGGACAGCATACCTAAATATTACCATTAGGGTAATTAGACACATAAACATACTTATATAGTTAGAACATGCCAATATACATAGGTTAAGAAACATACTATAGAAACAAAATGACTAACAATACCAATAGGTTAGGACTACATACCCAATATTACCATAGGTTAGGACACATACCAATAATTACCATAGGTTAGGAGACATACCAATATTACCATAGGTTAGAGACACATACCAATATTACCATAGGTTAGGGAGCATACCAATATTACCATAGGTTAGGACACATACCATATTACCATAGGTAGGACATACCAATATTACCATAGGTTAGGACACATACCAATATTACCATAGGTTAGGACACATACCAATATTACCACAGGTTAGGAGTAGAAGAGGCCTAGACCACCACCTGTTATCTTTGCTAAGAAAACACACACACGGCTTGGGCAGTATGCCATATATACCGTATACCGGGGTATTTGGAAATAGCCACAGGATGGTTTTTCAATACCGTTGAAACTATGAAGAAGTAAAATATTTTATTTAAAAAATATATATATATAAATATTTGTAGCTACTTTTTAGGTAAATACCTGCAGTCAACTTGTGCAATACGTTCAGAGAGAAAGAAGATTGCGTTCTTCATTCCATTTCATTTCATTTCACATAATTTTTCATTATGAAGCTTACCAGTAGTTCCCAGTCACGTGGTGTTTGTTTAGAAACACACAATGACGAGAGACTGGAGCTTTGTGAGTAGCTCACTCTTGTGAGCTCCCCACTCCTTGACTGCAACCCTTTTCATTTACCCTCCAGGTCTCTTTTTTTAATTTTACCTTTATTTATACAGGTTTTTTCTCATTGAGATAACATCTCTTTTCCAAGAGAGACCTGGTCCAATAGCAGCAGGGGGAACAACATTTCAGACAAAACAATTTAMATACACAACATTAAACAAAACTATAAACACACATACAGTACAACAATTACATATTACATTAAAAACACAAACGTCTTGACTAAAAACAGCTGTCCTAAAAACAATTACACTCTTCTATGATATATACATCGATCAAGTGTTTAAACTGCACCAACGAAATTAGATCATCACATTTTAAAATGTTCATGACAGAATTCCAGAACCACGGAGCTAAGTAACTAGAACTATTTCAACCATGTCCTGTTCTMATTTTTTGTACTGTTAGAAGCAAATCAGAATGGGACCGTAATTTATATTTATTTACTGACCTGACTAAAAAAGAACAGAGATAAAATGGCATTTTACCCAATATGGCCTTATAAATCAGTATATACCAGTGTTTAAGCCTACGCAAGGTCAATGACGACCAGCCAACAGCGCTGTAGAGATCACAATGATGTGTTAGACGTTTCTGATTTGTAATGAACCTGAGGGCTGCATGATACACTGAATCAAGTGGTCTCAGGGTAGTGGCTGAGGCCTGCATATATATAACATCACTAAAATCTAAAACCGACAGTAATGTACATCGTACCAGCTCCTTCCTGGAGCAAGCCTTATGCCGGTAATAAAATCCTATTTTCAGTTTGAGCTTCCTTATCAAGTTCTCTACATGCACAGTGAAGCTCAGTTTATCATCAACCCACACACCCAAATATTTGTAYACTTTAACTTGCTCTATAGTATGTCCAGCCAATGTAGCAATGACATGATTTGTAACATGCCTGGCATTTGAAAATACCATGCATTTTGTTTTACCCAAATTTAGAATCAGCTTTAAATCATACAGATTCTGTTGTATGATGTTAAATGCTCTTTGAGCATTTTCAAAAGCTAAAGATAACCTACTACCACTTAGTAGAGGTTTAAACTACTACCACTTAAAGAACAGTATCATCTGCATAAAAATGAACRTCTGCTGTTTCAATAAGATCCCCAATGTTGTTGATATACAAAATGAAGAACAGTGGGCCCAAAATAGAACCTTGCGGAACACCTGAGCACACCTCTATGGACTCAGATTTACAACCATCCGCCATTACACATTGTGTACGATTTGATAGGTAATTTATAAACCAATCTAGAGCATGACCAGTAATTCCACAACATTTTAACCTTTGCACTAACACAGCATGGTCCACGGTGTCAAAAGCCTTCGACAAATCAATAAAAACAGACACACAATGTAACTTCTTATCAAGAGCACAGTGGATGTCATTTAAAACCTTCAATGTTGCTGAAACAGTGCTGTGGCCAGACCTAAAACCTGATTGCATTCCATTTAAAATGTTGTTTTCTTGGAAGTGGACCTTTAGCTGCCTACTAACTAAGGACTCCAGTACCTTTGACAGTACAGACAATTTTGCTATGGGTCGATAGTTGTCAAGTAGCGARGGATCTMCACCTTTCAGAAGAGGGAGTACAAAAGCAGATTTCCATAACTYGGGGATTTCCTTAACATCAAGCGTGAGGTTAAAAATATATTTTTAAGGGGGGAGCAATGATGTAGGTGTAGGAGGTGGGGGTCTAGTTCATCAGGACCAGGGGATTTTAAATATTTTTTTGGCAGCATTTGGAACTGCTGATCTGCAGTCAAGAACGCTGAGTTAATCTAAGCCTATGATGCCCTTCAGAGCTGCTCTCTCTTCATCTGACTACGTTTTCTCTCATAGTCCAAGAGCATCTGGTCGTCGCGGTGGTGGCACAGGGCTACTCATTTCTCCTAACTGGAGATTTGGTCTTTTCTCCCTCTCACCTGTCCATCTACTCTCTCACCTGTCCATCTCCTCATTTGAATTCCATGCGGTCACTGTCACTTGTCCACTCAAGCTTTGTTGTTATCTATCGCCCACCAGGTGCCCTTGGAGACTTCCTCAATGAGCTTAACACTTTCATAAACTTATTTCCTGATGATGGCTCACCACTCTTTTACTGGGCAACTTCTACCCACCGACTTCCCGACCTCTCCCTTTGATTCATTTATTTGCAACTCTCTCGTTCCCCTCCTTGCCTTTTGACGTCACCCTTTTCCCWCCTGTCTCCTGATTCAGCCTCTTCGACCCTACTCTCCTTCCTTTCCGCATCCTTTGACTCACACTACCCCATTTCCTCCCGGGCCGGCTCGGCCCTCCCCTCCCCTCTTGCTTCGTGGCTGAGTGACTCATTGCGAGCTTACAGAAAAAGGACTGCGGGCAGCTGAGCGAAAATGGAGGAAAACAAAACTTCMGGAGGACCTATCATCCTTTCACTGATTTCTCTCTACCTTCTCTTCCTCTGACTCCACTGCTAATTCCACTTTCTATCACTCCACATTTCAAACGTSTGCCTCTAACCCTAGGAAACTATTTTCTACCTTTTCCTCCCTCCTTAATCCTCCACTCCCTCCCTCTCTGCGGACAACTTTGTCAACCACTTTGAAAAGAAGGTTGATGACAGTCCGCTCCTCATTCACTTAGACTATTGAGTCCACTGGTCTCACTCACACAGAACTACCCTACGCCTTGACCTCTTTCTCCCCTCTATCTCTCCAGATGAAATCCTGTGACTAGTAAGGTCTGGCCGCCCGTCAACCTGCTCGCTCGACTCCATCCCCTCCTCCCTTCTCCAGACCCTCTCTGGAGACCTTCTCCCATTCCTCACTTCCCTCATCAACTCATCCCTGACCACTGGCTGCGTCCCCTCTGACTTCAAAATGGCCTGAGTCGCTCCGCTCCTCAAGAAACCAACACTTGACTAATTTGATGTCAAAAACTATAGACCTGTATCCCTGCTTTCTTTTCTTTCCAAAACACTTTAGCGTGTTGTCTCTGATCAACTCTCTCGTTATCTCTCTCAGAACAATATTCTTGACCCTAATCAGTCAGGCTATAAGATGGGTCACTGCTCTCCTCTGTGTCACGGAGGCTCTCCGCACTGCCAAAGCTGACTCTCTCTCCTCTGTTCACATCCTCCTTGATATATTGACTCCCTTTGACACCATGAACCACACTATGAACCATCAGATCCTCCTCTCCACCCTCTCAGGGCTGGGCGTCTCAGACTGCAGACTCTTGGATTGCATCCTACCTGGCAGGCCGCTTCCAAGTGACGTGGAAAGGATCTGTGTCTGCAMCACGTACTCTCACTAATGGTGTCCCTCAGGGCTCGGTTCTAGGCCCTCTCCTCTTCTCTCTATACACCAAGTCACTCGGCTCGTCATATCCTCACATATTGTCTCCTATAATTGCTATGCGGATGACASAACTACTTTTCTCCTGTCCCATTTCCCTTTTCTGACACCCATGTGGCGAAATGCATCTCTGCGCACGCAGAGATGCATTTCGCCACATGGGTGTCAGAAAAGGATGTTGGCTCACCACCTCAAGCTCAATTTAGAACAAGACGGAGCTGCTTAGAGACTATAAAATGTCCGCAATGCGCTSGTTAGCATTTAGATAGAGAATGCCATGGGATTTTACATGTACTTGTTAGCATTGCTAACCTTCAGATTACAAAGGCTCAGTGGGGKTTGAAAATAGCGCCCCTTGTGTGCAATGCCGGTATTACAGAATATCCCGGTATGGCACAAGGTYGGTATGAAGGTATGACAATCTGGATACCGCCCAAGCCTAACACCCCCCCCGAACATACACTCCCTGTCTATTACAGCATCTTTACTGCTCTGAAATCTAATGAGACCCATGTGTGAGCCTGCCTGTAGCGATTAAGGAGGGGACTGTAGTGTTCGGTCTGGGGAGAAAGGGGCACTGTGCAGGGCCCAGGAGCAGACTTGGGTTCAAACACTATTCAAATCAATTCAAATACTGCATCTGTGCTTGATTGAGCCTGCTTAGCTTAAATGGACCATTAGGATAGTCCCAAAACKTCAAACCCCGSCCATCTTACACTTCAGGCAGGCTAGAGCAAACGCTGAAGGTATTTGAAAGATTTCGAATAGCGTTTGAGCCCAGGTCCACGACTGATGGCTTAGAGCCAGTCTGGTCCAGGACTGCATGAAGTGACAAATAACCCATCTATAAAAGTACTGTGCCAAATCTCTGTAGGAAAATAGTGCTGCCTCAAACCGACCAGCGCAAGTGCATAACATAACATGTCCATAAAAAATGCTGCTACTGGAAGTTCCTTAAACACAATCCATCGGAGACATATCAACACGTGCATTAAGAGTGAACAGTAGTGTGACATGTAATATTATGGTTAGAGAGTGACTGGCTGACTGGGTCTGGTGCTGCCATTCTACTGCTTCCTTAATGTAAACTGAAGAGACACACTTACTGCCTGCTTCTGCTCCTCATCCTATCAGTCAGCCAATGGTAAGCAGTGATAGAAAGCATGAGCAGTGAGGGACAGAGAAGTGACAGAGAGAGAGGGACATACCGAGAACGAGAGAGAAAGAGAGCAAGAAAGTGACAGAAAGAGAGAGAGAGCGCAAGACAGAAAGAGAGAAAAAGTGACAGAAAGACAGAGAGAGAAAAAGATAAAACAGTGGCAAAGAGTCAGGAGCTTCAATATCAGGACAGGAAAGACAGGTTTCTGCAAGTTAACCAATCGGCCCTGAGGGACAGCAACTGTCAACTACAATCAATGCAGTGTCCAACACGTTCTAAACAGTTGGAACAAATTCATGGTTGATGTTAACGAATACCAGATGACAGAGGTTGATACTGCACTCTCTCTCACAAGCATTTCRCTACACTCACATTAACATCTGCTAACCATGTGTATGTGACAAATAACATTTGATTTGATATACTATATATCAATTTGATAYACTTCTAACTATATAGTAAAAAATGACAGCGTCAGTATATAAAAGTCTGAAGAACAAGGACCAGATAGTGTACCAGCTAATGTTTATAATATATATAATAATCTGTAGTAGATATCAGGCTGTCAGAGTCCTCTCCTACCTTGAGTAACCTCATCAGTCCCTCTAGCTGGACCATCAGTTCCCGTCTGCTCTCCTGTAGGGCTGACATGCGCCTCTCCAGCTCATCCTTCCTGTGCCTGTTGTCCCACAATCACACACACACACACACACACGCACACGCACACACACAGAACAGCTGTTAGTCTTTATTGCCTCCTGAAAGGTGAAAGCCTGAAAGTCTGTCAGTCACTAGGCTCCCTAGGGTTGCCTCCCACATTAACAATGATCCGTCCTTGGCCTGAGAATTCCCAACACTAGTCAGTCCCGACTGTCTTCAGTCAGGTGGCATCCCTGAGTGCAGACTGCAGACGCTGAGTGGTGATGATGGAAGACATTGGTCAGTCCCTTGTCCATGTCTTTCCTAMTATCACACCACTACACAGACACAGTCTCTTCTCTGAGCCTGGTTACACTACCTCAGGGTTAGACAACCCTGTTCCTGGAGTGACACAGGTCCTGCAGGATGTTGTTCCAACTAGGCACCACACCTGACCAACTGAGCTAATTGATCAGTTCAGTGATGACCTAAATTCAACACACCTGGTCTTCCAGGTCAGTTAAAACAAAAACATGAAGCGCCTGCGGCCCTCCAGGACCAGGGTTACCGACCACTGCACTACATAGAGCCTGGTCACATTCCAGGGTAACAGAAAGAGACAACACACCACTGGCAAGATCCCTTTTAATGTGATGAGACGATTGAACCGGTCCATCTGCACCGGTTCAACCTCTGGTGGGCATTTGGTAATTATCTTCATTCACGACTATGAGATCCAAATGGAGGACAGAAGACACTATCTATCTATCTGCCCACAAATTCAACCATCACAAACAAATGCTGCCTGACCGACTTTCTTCTCCACTCTACCTCAGAGCTATAGGCTACAATACAGAGCTATATGCCTACAATCACAGAGCTATAGGCTACAATACAGAGCTATAGGCTACAATACAGAGCTATAGGCTACAATACAGAGCTATAGGCTACAATACAGAGCTATATGCTACAATACAGAGCTATAGGCTACAATACAGAGCTATAGGCTACAATGCARAGCTATAGGCTACAATACAGAACTATAGGCTACAATACAGAGCTATAGGTTACAATGCAGAGCTATAGGCTAAATTGCAGAGCTATATGCTACAATGCAGAGCTATAGGTTACAATACAGACAGATATTATAGCCAGATAGCCACAGGCACTTTCACTGATTGATTGGCAATCAAAATGTTACATAGATTATCTTTGGGTCAGGAACCAATACACAGTCAGTTAGGAAAGCAAAGGCTAGCTTTTTCAAACAGAAATTTGCATCCTGCAGCACTAATTCCAATACGTTTTGGGACTGTAAAGTCCATGGAGAATAAGAGTACCTAATCCCAGCTGCCCACTGCACTGAGACTAGGAAACACTGTCGCCACTGATAAATCCACGATAATCGAGAACTTCAATAAGCATTTCTCTACGGCTGGCCATGCTTTCCACTACCCCAACCCCGGCCAACAGCTCTGTGTCCCGATGTCCAGAAAGAGCTGCAAAATCTGGATCCCTACAAATCAGCTGGGCGAGACAATCTGGACCCTCTCTTCCTAAAATTTTCCGCCGCCATTGTTGCAACCCCTATTACTAGTCTGTTCAACCTCTCTTTCGTATCATCTGAGATTCCTAAAGATTGGAAAGCGGCCGCGGTCATCCCCCTCTTCAAACTGTTACAGACCTATATCCATCCTGCCCTGCCTTTCTAAAATCTTCAAAAGCCAAGTAAACAAACAGATCACCGACCAATTCGAATCCCACCGTACCTTCTCCGCTATGCAATCTGGTTTCCGAGCTGGTCATGGGTGCACCTCAGCCACGCTCAAGGTCCTAAATGATATCATAACCGCCATCGATAAGAGACAGTACTGTGCAGCCGTCTACATCSACCTGGCCAAGGCTTTCGACTCTGTCAATCACCGTAATCTTATCGGCAGACTCAACAGCCTTGGTTTCTGAAATGGCTGCCTCGCCTGGTTCACCAACTACTTCTCAGATAGAGTTCAGTGTGTCAAATCGAAAGGCCTGTTGTCCGGACCTCTGGCAGTCTCTATGGGGATGCCACAGGGTACAATTCTCGGGCCGACTCTTTTCTATGTATACATCAATGATGTCATTCTTGCTGCTGGTGATTATCTGATCCACCTCTACGCAGATGACACCATTCTGTATACATCTGGCCCCTCTTTGGACACTGTGTTATCAAAACTCCAAACGAGCTTCAACGCCATACAACACTCCTTCCGTGGCCTCCAACTGCTTTTAAATGCTAGTAAAATGAAATGCATGCTCTGCAACCGATCGCTGCCCACACCCGCCCATCCGACTAGCATCACTACTCTGGACGGTTCTGACTTAGAATATGTGGACAACTATAAATACCAAGCTGTCTGGCTAGACTGTAAACTCTCCTTCCAGACTCACATTAAGCATCTCCAATCAAAAGTAAAATCTAGAATCGTCTTCTTATTTCACAACAATGCCTCCTTCACTCATGCTACCAAACATACCCTCGTAAAACTGACTATCCTACCGATCCTTGACTTCGGCGATGTCATTTACAAAATAGCATCCAACACTCTGCTCAGCAAACTGGATGCAGTCTATCACAGTGCCATCCGTTTTGTCACCAAAGCCCCATATACTACCCACCACTGCGACCTGTATGCTGTTGTAGGCTGGTCCTCGCTACATATTCGTCGCCAAACCCACTGGCTCCAGGTCATCTATAAGTCTTTGCTAGGTAAAGCTCCACCTTATCTCAGCTCAATTGTCACCATAGCAACACACACCCGTAGCACGCGCTCCAGCAGGTATATTTCACTGGTCATCCATCCCCAAAGCCAACACCTGCATTGGCCGCCTTTCCTTCCAGTTCTCTGCTGCCAGTGACTGGAACGAATTTTTAAAAATCACTGAAGTTGGAGACTTATATTTCCCTCACTAACTTTAAGCGTCTGCTGTCAGAGCGGCTTACCGATCACCGYAGCTGTACACAATCTGTAAATAGCCCATCCATCCAACCAACTACCTACCTCATCCCCATATTTCTACTTGCACCAGTATTTCTACTTGCACATCCTCAACTGCATATATATCACTCCAGTGTAAATTGCTAAATTGTAATTACTTCGCCGCTATTGGCCTATTTATTGCCTTACCTCCTTACTTCATTTGCACACACTCTATATAGATTTTTCGATTGTGTTATTGACTGTACGTTTGTTTATCCMATGTGTAACTCTGTGTTGTTGTTTTTGTCGCACTGCTTTGCTTTATGTTGTCCAGGTCGCAGTTGTAAATGAGAACTTGTTCTCAACTGGCCTACCTGGTTAAATAAAGGTGAATTTAAAAGAAACTAGATAGACACACAGTAGCTATAGACACACAGCTAGACACACAGTAGCTATAGACACACAGCTAGACACACAGTAGCTATAGACACACAGTAGCTATATACACACAGCTAGACACACGGTAGCTAGAGACACAGTAGCTATAGACACACAGCTAACACACACAGTAGCTATAGACCCACACAGTAGCTATAGACACACAGCTAAACACACAGTAGCTATAGACACACAGCTAGACACACAGTAGCTATAGGCACACAGTAGCTATAAGACACACAGCTAGAACACAGTAGCTATAGACACACAGCTAGACACCACGTAGCTATAGACACACAGCTAGACACACAGTAGCTATAGACACACAGCTAAACACACAGTAGCTATAGACACACAGTAGCTATAAACACACAGCTAGATACACAGTAGCTATAGACACACAGCTAGAACACAGTAGCTATAGACACACAGCAGACACACAGTAGCTATAGACACACAGCAGACACACAGTAGCTATAGACACACAAGTAGCTATTAGACACACAGCTAAACACACAGTAGCTATAGCAGGAAGATATACAGTGCATTCGGAAAGTATTCAGACCCCTTCACTTTTTCCACATAATGTTATGTTACAGCCTTATTCTAAAACTGATTAAATACATTTTTGTCCTCAATCAATCTACACACAATACCCCATAATGACAAAGCGAAAACAGGTTTTTATAATAATTTGCAAATGTATAAAAATAAAAAACTGAAATACCTTATTTACATAAGTATTCAGACCCTTTGCTATGAGACTCGAAATTGAGCTCAGGTGCATCCTGTTTCCATTGATCATCCTTGAGATGTTTCTACAACTTGATTGGAGTCCACCTGTGGTAAATTCAATTGATTTGACATGATTTGGAAAGGCACAAACCTGTCTATCCAAGGTCCCACAGTTGACAGTGCATGTCAGAGCAAAAACCAAGCCATGAGATCGAAGAAATTGTCCGTAGAGCTCAGAGACAGGATTGTGTCGAGGCACAGATCTAGGGAAGGGTACCAAAACATGTCTGCAGCATTGAAGGTCCCCAAGAACACAGTGGCCTCCATCATTCTTAAATGGAAGAMGTTTGGAACCACCAAGGCTCTTCCTAGAGCTGGCCACACGGCCAAACTGAGCAATCGGGGGAGAAGGGCCTTGGTCAGGGAGGTGACCAAGAACCCAATGGTCACTCTAACAGAGCTCCAGATTTCCTCTGTGGAGATGGGAGAATCTTCCAGAAGGACAACCATCTCTGAAGCACTCCACCAATCATGCCTTTATGGTAGAGTGGACAGATGGAAGCCACTCCTCAGAAAAAGGCACATGACAGCCCGCTTGGAGTTTGCCAAAAGGCACCTAAAGGACTCTCAGACCATAACAAGATTCTCTGGTCTGATGAAACCAAGATTGAACTCATTGGCCTGAATGCCAAGCGTCACGTCTGGAGGAAACCTGGCACCATCCCTATGGTGAAGCATGATGGAGGCAGCATCATGCTGTGAGGATGTTTTTCAGCGGCAGGGACTGGGAGGCTAGTCAGGATCGAGGCAAAGATGAGCAGAGCAAAGTACAGAGAGATCCTTGATGAAAACCTGCTCCAGAGCGCTCAGGACCTCAGACAGGCGACGGTTCACCTTCCAACAGGAGAACAACCCTAAGCACACAGACAAGACAACGCAAGAGTGGCTTCTGGGAAAAGTCTCTGAATATCCTTGAGTGGCCCAGCCAGAGCCCGGACTTGAACCCGTTCGAACATCTCTGGAAAGACCTGAAAATAGCTGTGCAGTGACGCTCCACATCCACACCTGACAGACCTTGAGAGGATCTGCAGAGAAGAATGGGAGAAACTGCCCAAACACAGGTGTGCCAAGCTTGTAGCGTCATACCCAAGAAGACTCTAGGCTGTAATCGCTGCCAAAGGTGCTTCAACAAAGTATTGAGTAAAGGGTCTGAAAACTTATGTAAAGGTGATATTTCAGTTTCTTATTTTCATACATTTCCTGAATACTTTCCGAATGCACTGTAGGTGGGTACTGATTTTTCTTATTAGATATAGGTGGGTAATGATCTCTCCTATTAGATTTAGTTGGGTAATGATCTCTCCTATTAGATATAGGTGGGTAATGATCTCTCCTATTAGATATAGGTGGGTAATGATCTCTCCTATTATATTTAGGTGGGTAATGATCTCTCCTATTAGATATAGGTGGGTAATGATCTCTCCTATTATATTTAGGTGGGTAATGATCTCTCCTATNCCTATTATATTTAGGTGGGTAATGATCTCTCCTATTAGATATAGGTGGGTAATGATCTCTCCTATTATATTTAGGTGGGTAATGATCTCTCCTATAAGATACAGTGTAGGTGGGTAATATAGCTGGATATGTGGTACCTAAGGAGCCTGAGTTCGGCCAGAAGTGTGGGGTTTTGCTGGGCCTTCTCGGGGGTGGGCTGGGAGGCCTGCTCATGCTCCAGACGYAGCCGCTGGATCTCCTGRAGGATCTCTCTGAGGGACCAGAAGACACAGCAAAATGGAGATTTAAAATCTGCCGGAAAATGACTTTCTGAAAGCAGATCCCGGTGACCAACACAAACTGAAATCTATTTACTTATAATTCACAAAATTCTTAAATTATGAGCATACAATAAATCTGATTAACTAATAAAGAAATATTTAGTACAGTTTTTTTTTTTTATTGCTTCATGTTTCTTCATAAAGTGACAGTCAAATACATTCCCACCTGTTTTTGTTTTCTAGTTCTGCTATTAGCTGCCTCTGTTGTTTGTTGGCATCGGAGTTGAAACTCAGATCGGTTGGAGGACATTGCTAAAAGACAAAATGACATATTAAAAACAGAGTTAACAAAACTGAGCGGCTAAAAGAGAAACACATCAAACATGATCTACTGGCCAGAAGTAAAAGTCATGTGTGCTGTGCTTTAGACTTTTGAGTGACTATTCTAATATCTGGGGCCATGTCAGCCAACCTGCACTTTTATTTAATCTTTCACGTTGATAAACTACACTGTGGGAAATGATTACCTTACTGTCTGGTGACAGTACACTGTGGGAAATGATTACCTTCACTTCTGGTGACAGTACACTGTGGGAAATGATTACCTTACTGTCTGGTGACAGTACACTGTGGGTAATGATTACCTTACTGTCTGGTGACAGTACACTGTGGGTAATGATTATGTTAGTGTCTGGTGACAGTACACTGTGGGTAATGATTATGTTAGTGTCTGGTGACAGTACAGAAGGTCTGCATCATATGACCCAAAATATTGATGTTTTGTTCCCCGAGCCACTTAGTTATCACTTTTGCCTTATGGCAAGGTGCTCCATCATAATGGAAGAGGCATTGTTCATCACCAAACTGTTTCTGGATGGTTGGGAGAAGTTGCTCTCGGAGGATGTGTTGGTCACATTCTTTATTCATGGCTATGTTCTTAGGCAAAATTGTGAGTGAGCCCACTCCCTTGGCTGAGAAGCAACCCCCCACATGAATGGTCTCAGGATGCTTTACTATTGGCATGACACAGGACTGATGGAGCGCTCACCTTGTCTTCTCTGGACAAGATTTTTTCCGGATGCCCCAAACAATCGGAAAGGGGATTCATCAGAGAAAATTACTTTACCCCAGTCCTCAGCATTCCAATCCCTGTACTTTTTGCAGAATATCAGTCTCTCCCTTTTCTGAAGAGAAGTGGCTTCTTTGCTGCCCTTCTTGACACCAGGCCATCCTCCAAAAGTCTTCGCCTCACTGTGCGTGCAGATGCATCACACTGCCTGCTGCCATTCTGAGCAAGCTCTGTACTGGTGGTGCCCCGATCCCGCAGCTGAATCAACTTTAGGAGATGGTCGCGCTGAACCCTTCACACAATTGAACCGCTCTCCTTGAAGTTCTTGATGATCCGATAAATGGTTGATTTAGGTGCAATCTTTGCGCAATATCCTTGCCTGTGAAGCCCTTTTTGTGCAAAGCAATGATGAAGGCACGTGTTTCCTTGCAGGTAACCATGATTGACAGAGGAAGAACAATGATTCCAAGCACCACCCTCCTTTTGAAGCTTCCAGTCTGTTATTCGAACTCAATCAGCATGACAGAGTGATCTCCAGCCTTTGTCCTCGTCAACCCTCACACCTGTGTTAACGAGGGAATTACTGACATGATGTCAGGTGGTCCTTTTGTGGCAGGGCTGAAATGCAGTGGAAATGTTTTTGGGGGTTCAGTTCATTTGCATGGCAAAAAGGGACTTTGCAATTAATTGCAATTCTCTGATCACTCTTATAACATTCTGGAGTATATGCAATTGCCATCATACAAACTGAGGCAGCAGACTTTGTGAAAATTCATATTTGTGTCATTCTCAAAATTTTGGCCACGACTATACAGTTGAGTCGGAAGTTTACATACACCTTAGCCAAATACATTTAAACTCAGTTTTTCACAATTCCTGACATTTAATCCTTGTAAAAATTCCCTGTCTTGGGTCAGTGAGGATCACCACTTTATTTTAAGAATGTGAAATGTCAGAATAATAGTAGAGAGAATTATTTCTTTCAGCTTTTATTTCTTTCATCACATTCCCAGTGGGTCAGAAGTTTACATACACTCAATTAGTATTTGGTAGCATTGCCTTTAAATTGTTTAACTTGGTCAAACGTTTCAGGTAGCCTTCCACAAGCTTCCCACAATAAGTTGGGTGAATTTTGGCCCATTCCTCCTGACAAGAGCTGGTGTAACTGAGTCAGGTTTGTAGGCCTCCTTGCTCGCACACGCTTTTTCAGTTCTGCCCACAAATGTTCTATAAGATTGAGGTCAGGGCTTTGTGATGGCCACTCCAATACCTTGCTTTGTTGTCCTTAAGCCATTTTGCCACAACTTTGGAAGTATGCTTGGGGTCATTGTCCATTTGGAAGACCCATTTGCGACCAAGCTTTACTTCCTGACTGATGTCTTCAGATGTTGTTCAATATATCCACATAATTTTCCATCCTCATGATGCAATCTATTTTGTGAAGTGCACCAATCCTTCCTTCAGCAAAGCACCCCCACAACATGATGCTGTC
>NW_019942943.1:37593-45991 GCF_002910315.2 Salvelinus sp. IW2-2015
AAACTGTTTCTGGATGGTTGGGAGAAGTTGCTCTCGGAGGATGTGTTGGTACCATTCTTTATTCATGGCTATGTTCTGGCAAAATTGTGAGTGAGCCCACTCCCTTGGCTGAGAAGCAACCCCCACATGAATGGTCTCAGGATGCTTTACTATTGGCATGACACAGGACTGATGGAACGCCTCACCTTGTCTTCTCTGGACCAGATTTTTTCCGGATGCCCCAAACAATCGGAAAGGGATTCATCAGAGAAAATTACTTTACCCCAGTCCTCAGCATTCCAATCCCTGTACTTTTTGCAGAATATCAGTCTCTCCCTTTTCTGAAGAGAAGTGGCTTCTTTGCTGCCCTTCTTGACACCAGCCATCCTCCAAAAGTCTTCGCCTCACTGTGCGTGCAGATGCACTCACACCTGCCTGCTGCCATTCCTGAGCAAGCTCTGTACTGGTGGTGCCCCGATCCCGCAGCTGAATCAACTTTAGGAGATGGTCCGCCTGAACCCTTCACAACAATTGAACCGCTCTCCTTGAAGTTCTTGATGATCCGATAAATGGTTGATTGTGCAATCTTACTGGCAGCAATATCCTTGCCTGTGAAGCCCTTTTTGTGCAAAGCAATGATGAAGGCACGTGTTTCCTTGCAGGTAACCATGATTGACAGAGGAAGAACAATGATCCAAGCACCACCCTCCTTTTGAAGCTTCCAGTCTGTTATTCGAACTCAATCAGCATGACAGAGTGATCTCCAGCCTTGTCCTCGTCAACCCTCACACCTGTGTTAACGAGGAATTACTGACATGATGTCAGGTGTCCTTTTGTGGCAGGGCTGAAATGCAGTGGAAATGTTTTTGGGGATTCAGTTCATTTGCATGGCAAAAAGGGACTTTGCAATTAATTGCAATTCATCTGATCCATCTTCATAACATTCTGGAGTATATGCAAATTGCCATCATACAAACTGAGGCAGCAGACTTTGTGAAAATTCATATTGTGTCATTCTCAAAATTTTGCCACGACTATACAGTTGAAGTCGGAAGTTTACATACACCTTAGCCAAATACATTTAAACTCAGTTTTTCACAATTCCTGACATTTAATCCTGTAAAAATTCCCTGTCTTGGCAGTGAGGATCACCACTTTATTTTAGAATGTGAAATGTCAGAATAATAGTAGAGAATTATTCTTTCTTCAGCTTTATTTCTTTCATCACATTCCCAGTGGTCAGAAGTTTACATACACTCAATTAGTATTTGGTAGCATTGCCTTTAAATTGTTTAACTTGGGTCAAACGTTTCAAGTAGCCTTCCACAAGCTTCCCACAATAAGTTGGGTGAATTTTGGCCCATTCCTCCTGACAGAGCTGGTGTAACTGAGTCAGGTTGTAGGCCTCCTTGCTCGCACACGCTTTTTCAGTTCTGCCCACAAATGTTCTATAAGATTGAGGTCAGGGCTTTGTGATGGCCACTCCAATACCTTGACTTTGTTGTCCTTAAGCCATTTTGCCACAACTTTGGAAGTATGCTTGGGGTCATTGTCCATTTGGAAGACCCATTTGCGACCAAGCTTTACTTCCTGACTGATGTCTTCAGATGTTGCTTCAATATATCCACATAATTTTCCATCCTCATGATGCCATCTATTTTGTGAAGTGCACCAATCCTTCCTTCAGCAAAGCACCCCCACAACATGATGCTGTCACCCCCGTGCTTCACGGTTGGGATGGTGTTCTTCGACTTTCAAGCCTCCCCCTTTTCCTCCAAACATAACGATGGTCATTAGGCCAAACAGTTATATTTTTGTTCATCAGACCAGAGACATTTCTCCAAAAAGTACGATCTTTGTCCCCATATGCAGTTGCAAACTGTAGTTTGGCTTTTTTTTATGGCGGTTTTGGAGCAGTGGCTTCTTCCATGCTGAGCGGCCTTTCAGGTTATGTCGATATAGGACTCTTTTACTGTGGATATAGATACTTTTGTACCTGTTTCCTCCAGCATCTTCACAAGATCCTTTGCTGATGTTCTGGGATTGATTTGCACTTTTTGCACCAAAGTACGCTCATCTCCAGGAGACAGAACGCTTCTCCTTCCTGAGCGGTATGACGGCTGCGTGTCCCATGGTGTTTGGTTGATTTCTTTTGATTTTCCCTGATGTCAAGCAAAGAGGCACTGAGTTTGAAGGTAGGCCTTGAAATACATCCACAGGTACACCTCCAATTGACTCAAATGATGTCAATTAGCCTATCAGAAGCTTCTAAAGCCATGACATCATTTTCTGTATTTTTCCAAGCTGTTTAAAGGCACAGTCAACTTAGTGTATGTAAACTTCTGACCACTGGAATTGTGATACAGTGAATTATAAGTGAAATAATCTGTCTGTAAATAATTGTTGGAGAAATGACTTTGTTCATGCACAAAGTAGATGTCCTAACCGACTTGCCAAAACTATAGTTGTTTTAACAAGAAATGTGTGGTGTGGTTGAAAAACGGTTTAATGACTCCAACATAAGTGTATGTAAACTTCTGACTTCAACTGTATGTATTAGATATGCACTACCGTTCAAAGTTTGGGTCACTTAGAAATGTCCATTCATTCACAGAAGCTCTCTCTCTCTCTCCAGTGTCTTAGAGAGTCCCAGCCGGCTAGAAGAGGAGCATCGTCTCATTGCTCGCTATGCAGCGCGCCTTGCAGCAGAGGCAGGCAACTCCACAGTGAGTTGCTCCACAGTGAGTAGTGAGTGTGTGTGCGTGCGCGTGTGTATGTGTATAGGCTGCCCCAGGGTGGTATTCGTCAGCCTTTATTTATCCACTTCTTTTATGTAACTGCAGAATGTCCATGAACAGAACAATCATCTCTGCACCCAGAACCAAATCAGATGATGTTAAGGCTGTCACCAGACACTAACATTAATCATTACCCACAGTGTACTGTCACCAGACACTAACATAATCATTACCCACAGTGTACTGTCACCAGACACTAACATAATCATTACCCACAGTGTACTGTCACCAGACACTAACATAATCATTACCCACAGTGTACTGTCACCAGACACTAACATAATCATTACCCACAGTGTACTGTCACCAGACACTAACATAATCATTACCCACAGTGTACTGTCACCAGACACTAACATAATCATTACCCACAGTGTACTGTCACCAGACACTAACATAATCATTACCCACAGTGTACTGTCACCAGACACTAACATAATCATTACCCACAGTGTACTGTCACCAGACACTAACTAATCATACCCACGGTACTGTCACCAGACACTAACTAACATTACCCACAGTGTACTGTCACCAGACACTAACATAATCATTACCCACAGTGTACTGTCACCAGACAGTAAGGTAATCATTACCCACAGTGTACTGTCACCAGACACTAACATAATCATTACCCACAGTGTACTGTCACCAGACACTAACATAATCATTACCCACAGTGTACTGTCACCAGACACTAACATAATCATTACCCACAGTGTACTGTCACCAGACACTAACATAATCATTACCCACAGTGTACTGTCACCAGACACTAACATAATCATTACCCACAGTGTACTGTCACCAGACACTAACATAATCATTACCCACAGTGTACTGTCACCAGACACTAACATAATCATTACCCACAGTGTACTGTCACCAGACACTAACATAATCATTACCCACAGTGTACTGTCACCAGACACTACAGGTAATCATTACCCACAGTGTACTGTCACCAGACACAAACATAATCATTACCCACAGTGTACTGTCACCAGACACTAACATAATCATTACCCACAGTGTACTGTCACCAGACACAAATAATCATTACCCACAGTGTACTGTCACCAGACACTAACATAATCATTACCCACAGTGTACTGTCACCAGACACTAACATAATCATTACCCACAGTGTACTGTCACCAGACACTAACATAATCATTACCCACAGTGTACTGTCACCAGACACAAACATAATCATTACCCACAGTGTACTGTCACCAGACACTAACATAATCATTACCCACAGTGTACTGTCACCAGACACTAACATAAATCATTACCCACAGTGTACTGTCACCAGACACTAACATAATCATTACCCACAGTGTACTGTCACCAGACACAAAACATAATCATTACCCACAGTGTACTGTCACCAGACACTAACAAATCATTACCCACAGTGTACTGTCACCAGACAGTAAGGTAATCATTACCCACAGTGTACTGTCACCAGACACTAACATAATCATTACCCACAGTGTACTGTCACCAGACACTATAATCATATACCCACAGTGTACTGTCACCAGACACTAACATAATCATACCCACAGTGTACTGTCACCAGACACTAACATAATCATTACCCACAGTGTACTGTCACCAGACACTAACATAATCATTACCCACAGTGTACTGTCACCAGACCACTAACATAATCATTACCCACAGTGTACTGTCACCAGACACTAACATAATCATTACCCACAGTGTACTGTCACCAGACACTAACATAATCATTACCCACAGTGTACTGTCACCAGACACAAACATAATCATTACCCACAGGTTACTGTCACCAGACACTAACATAATCATTACCCACAGGACCTTAATCCCATTGAGAACTTGTGGTCAATCCTCAAGAGGCGGGTGGACAAACAAAAACCCACAAATTCTGACAAACTCCAAGCATTGATTATGCAAGAAGGGTCAACACTGCAAATATTGACTATTTCATCCACTTCATGTAATTGTCAATAAAAGCCTTTGACACTTATGAAATGCTTGTAATTATACTTCAGTATTCCATAGTAACATCTGACAAAAATATCTAAAGACACCGAAGCAGCAAACTTTGTGGAAATGAATATTTGTGTCATTCTCAAAACTTTTGGCCACGACTGTATATATATTATTTTAATCCCAGCCCCCGTCCCCGCAGGAGGCCTTTTGCCTTTTGGTAGGCCGTCATTGTAAATAAGAATTTGTTCATAGCATACTTAGTTAACATACTTAGTTAGCCTAGTTAAATAAAATAAATAAAAAAACAATACAGCAACAGGCCACAAATGTCAGATTCCACTACTCTGCTCATTCCAAACCATTTACCCGGAAAAGTCAACTATGTGTGTGACTTTGGTTTCCATGCAGACATAGGGTCTGAACAGATGTCTGTGCATCTTGCGTTCAATTTGTAATTATGTTCTGCCCCCCCAATTTAAAAAAAATCTAGTTGATGATCCCTGCTTTAGATTCAGTTTCTGAGAGGTCAGTCCAGGGGTGTAATCATTAGTCCAAACAGTTAAACAATAGTTTCTATTGGACAAATTCAGGTAGGTCCCTCCCCGTTTCGTTCTGTTTGCTTCTGTTTGGTTCCTAGTAAGTACACACCTGTTGAGACCCAACTATGACTTAAATTTCAAGCCCTTCAGTTTGTGCCCTCCCCCCAGAACTTTCCAGTGTGTCATGGAGTGCATGTTTAGAGTCTGTCACTACCAATCTGTCCCTTTGGCTTTACATCAATGGAGAGTTTGTGTCGGGGAAACCAGCCCTAGGAGTCATTATTGAGTCTGAGAGGTCAGTCCTGTTAGAAATCAACTATGGTTTTATATCCGGCTTTTGAACTCTAGATTGAGTTCTGAGTGGTCAAAGAGCAGATTAAAGAGCTGGCCTGTTAGCTGTTCCTCTAAGGGTCATTCTTCTACAGACCACTGAGTCTTGCTGCCTCTGCTTCGTCAGACAGAGAGGTTCTTGGCACCACTCCAGCTGCTACCAGCAGACAATGGCCTGGTCCTATGCCCGTTTGTGCTGTCTTGTCTTGGTAACCTCTATGTTCACAGACAACCTTGTCTGCTAGCTTGGTCCCAGATCNTTTGTGCTGTCTTGTCTTGGTAACCTCTATGTTCACAGACAACCTTGTCTGCTAGCTTGGTCCCAGATCTGTTTGTGCTGTTTTGTCTTGGTAACTCCTACGGTTGTTGTCATGTTAAATAATAGCCTCTTCCTAGATCTGTTTGTGTTGTCATGCCAATTCTTATCGTCTTTGTCATGGCCTGGTCCCAAATCCACTGTGTTGTCCTGCCAACTCCTATAGTCACTGTCATACCAAACTGGCATGACAATAACTATAGCAGTTGGCAAGACAGAACATCGAGATCTAGGAGAAAGTTTGCAGACAAGGGCCGCAGCTCTGTGGATGAATGTGCTGCGTAGAGCCTCTCACAAGACCGAAAAAAATACACATTTCACATTGGACAATAAAATAGTTTGTTGTTGTTAGGTCCTACTACAAAATATTACATGACTGCTCATACACACAATCTGTTAATCAACACAATCACATCTCTATCCCTCTCGCTCTCCCAGTCTCCGTCTCTCATTGTTATTACAATGTAGCCAATGTAACATTCACTGAAGACATTTTAGTCAATTAGCAGACCCTCTTCTCCAGWGTGATTTACAGTTAGTGCATTCATCTTAAGATAGCTAAGTGGGCCAACCACGTCAGCAGATTCAATACTAGTTGTAACAGGTCAAGTGGGAGTATTAGTGCTCTCAACTTGGGGCATGATGACAACAGTATTGACTCCTCCCTCGTTGCACGTTGAGTCTGAGTTCCTATCTGGTGGAGTTTGTGTCAATACTCAGTTAACTCCAAAACAAAACTAATCGACCTGTCCAAAAGCAATCCTTTTTTTTCTTCTCTTTCTCTCTCTGGCACTGTGGTTGTGATTGAGTATTAGGTCATAAATTGTGAGGTGGTCCTTGGAAGACAAGTGCTGAGGGATCTCTCTGTCTGAGAGCGGGTAGGAGGAGGGAGAAGTTGCCTTGTCAGCAGACACAGAGAACCGCTTCAGGTGCAAGACTGATTCTGTGAAAGTTGGGCCTATAATCACGTACATTTTTGATGGACTTTAAAAAATTAAAAATCTCTAAACTCTAAAAGACAAAAATAGCATCATCAACTAGAATCAGGAATTATATATATTTAAAAATATATATATATATTATACTGTATAACTTGGGACATAAAACAATGAAGATACTGTAGGCACTGTTGTTAATGTGAGAGCTCTAGCGAGAAAGAGTTCCTATGTTATTATAACATACTGTATAT
Organism: Salvelinus sp. IW2-2015; assembly: GCF_002910315.2. Lineage (NCBI taxonomy): Eukaryota > Metazoa > Chordata > Actinopteri > Salmoniformes > Salmonidae > Salvelinus > Salvelinus sp. IW2-2015. The sequence continues at coordinate 44,731 of NW_019942943.1, forward strand.
GGCAAATAAACTTGAAGCTTGAATTCTTTTGGTGCACGACACTCAGCTAAGAGCCAGTGAGTTAAAGCAAAGGCCCATTTATCAGCTGTAGTGACATCTCGGACTCCCAGGCCCTTCAGTGGAAGACAAGCAGAACACAGTAATAATTACATGGATTAATATTTACAAAGGAAAAGTGACAGTATGTCAGCGCACAAAATGAGACGCTGGGAGGATCTGGGAGGGGACAGGCTGGCTTGCTGCTTCGGAAACACACACAAATATACATGAACGCACATGCGCACACACACTTCCTTAGTCTGCTTCTGATCTGATAATGCGAGAGAAAACATTACCTTATCTCCTGGGATCACTGGGATCACTGCTTTTTCAGCACGTACTGCACGACACACACACACGCACACACACACACACACACACACACACACACACACACACACACACACACACACACACACACACACACACACACACACACACACACACACACACACACACACACAACACACACACACACACACACACACCTCCTGTTGACCTCTCTCATCTAAATGCACACAGCATCTGTAACTCTATAGCGACTGCCTGGGGTGACGATAGAACAACAAGTCAGCTTCCTTTAGACTGCCGCTGACACTAATCTAAATATGTGGTGTGTGTGTGTGTGTGTGTGTGTGTGGTGGTGTGTGTGTGTTGTGTGTGGATGTCCTCCTGGAGGAGAATGTGTTCTGAATCTGCCTCTCAAATTGCCCGGAGCTGCTGCCAATGCCTGTTACATCGCGTACTACACGCGCCGCGTACTAGGGACTACACGGTTTACTGAGATACTAGAGGTACTACACGGGGTACTAGGTACTACACGGGTACTAGGGTACTACACGCGTTGGGTACTAGCGGTACTGGACACACAGGTACTTACACACGCCAGGTACTACACGGAGTACTAGCGGTACTACCAACAGGGGGGTACTACACGGGGTACTAGGGGTACTACACAGGGGTACTAGGGTACTACACAGAGGTACTACACGCTGCCGGTACTACACTGGGAGTTAACTGGAGGTACTAGGGTACTGCACAGGGTACTTACACGCTCGGTACCAATACTACTTTCTGATGACAAAAGCATTGAACCCTTGGCGATTTATGTTACTTCAATCAACTGTTGGTTAAGGACTTCCTTCATTAGGGCTGCTATAGCAGTAAACAAATAATAATGAGTTGTGCTCAGACTCAAGTGGGAAGCCCACCAGATTCTCTC
>NW_019942943.1:53033-152186 GCF_002910315.2 Salvelinus sp. IW2-2015
GACATCTTTAAATACACAGGGGAAGACGTCTTTAAATACACAGGGGAAGACACAGGGGAAGACATCTTTAAAGACACAGGGGGACTGACATATTTAAATACACAGGGGAAGACACAGGGGGACTGACATATTTAAATACACAGGGGAAGACACAGGGGGACTGACATCTTTAAAGACACAAGGGGACTGACATATTTAAAGACACAGGGGAGGACATCTTTAGAGACACAGGGGAGGACATCTTTAGAGACACGGGGGAGGACATCTTTAAAGACGCAGGGGAAGACATCTTTAAAGACACAGGGGAAGTCATCTTTAGAGACACAGGGGAGGACATCTTTAGAGACACAGGGGAGGACATCTTTAGAGACACAGGGGAGGATATCTTTAGAGACACAGGGGAGGACATCTTTAGAGACACAGGGGGACTGACATCTTTAAAGACACAAGGGGACTGACATATTTAAATACACAGGGGAAGACATCTTTAAAGACACAGAAGCAGGACATAAGAGGCTAGAAGCAGTTGGTGTTCTGCGAGGAACTCAGAGGAAATAAGTTAGAAATGATAGCTAGCTATAGGGGCATATCAAAGACAATTCTGAGGCACTTACCTTTTAGTAGGAGTAGGTACACCAGAGGACATGAACATTGTGTTGTTCATGTTGTTGGCTACTGGCTTCGGCTGACTGCAGTAAAACACAAGATTACACCACTTTATTGTTACAGTGTGAACACAGACGTATACACCRAATATGGGGTTACATTACATTACTGTAGGAGACCATGACTGTAAGCATTATCATACTAAACTACTGTGCTGTAGTTTTCAAAAGATCACAGGACTTTATTGCTACACTGTATGCGAAATCGTAATAAAAAAGAAAACATTTTTACCCCGTTTTCTCCCCAATTTCGTGGTATTCAATTGGTAGTTAGTTTTGTCCCATCGCTGTGACTCCCGTACGGACTCGGGAGAGGCAAAGGTCGAGAGCCGTGCGTCCTCCGAAACACAACACAACACAGCCAAGCCGCACTGCTTCTTGACACAATGCCTGCTTAACCCGGAAGCCAGCCGCACCAATGTGTCGGAGGAAACACCGTACACCTGGCGACCATGTCAGCGTGCACTGCGCCCGGCCCGCCACAGGAGTCGCTAGTGCGCAATGTGACAAGACATCCCTGCCGGCCAAACCCTCCCCTAACCCGGACGACGCTGGGCCAATTGTGCGCCGCCCTATGGGTCTCCCGGTTGCGGCCGGCGGCAACAGAGCCTGGACTCGAACCCAGAATCTTTAGTGGCACAGCTAGCACCGCGATGCAGTGCCTTAGACCACTGCACCACTCGGGAGGCCCCTCTGTATGTGAAAATCCTACATTGTATATTGATGCTATTCACATGGTGGAGATCTGAGGGTTCTGTTCTCACGGGGAGATCTGAGGTTTCTGTCTCTACGGGGAGATCTGAGGGTTCTGTCTCTACGGGAGATCTGAGGGTTCTGTCTCTACGGGGAGATCTGAGGGTTCTGTCCTCTACGGGGAGATCTAGAGGGTTCTGTTTCTACGGGGAGATCTGAAGGGTTCTGTCTCTACGGGGAGATCTAAGGTTCTGTCTCTACGGGGAGATCTAAGGTCTGTCTCTACGGGGAGATCTGAGGGTTCTGTCTCTACGGGGAGATCTGAGGGTTCTGTCTCTACGGGGAGATCTGAGGGTTCTGTCTCTACGGGGAGATCTAAGGGTTCTGTTTCTACGGGGAGATCTGAGGTTCTGTCTCTACGGGGAGATCTAAGGGTTCTGTTCTACGGGGAGATCTGAGGGTTCTGTCTCTACGGGGAGATCTAAGGTTCTGTCTCTACGGGGAGATCTGAGGGTTCTGTCTTCTACGGGGAGATCTGAGGGTTCTGTCTCTCGGGGAGATCTAAGGGTTTCTGTCTCACGGGAGTCTAGGGTTCTGTCTCTACGGGGAGATCTAAGGGTTCTGTCTCTACGGGGAGCTTGAGGGTTCTGTCTCTAGGGAGATCTGGGCCTGCTACGGGGAGATCTGAGGGTTTTGTCTCTACGGGGAGATCTGAGGGTTCTGTCTCTTACGGGGAGATCTGAGGGTTCTTCTCTACGGGAGATCTGAGGGTTCTGTCTCTACGGGGAGATCTGAGGGTTCTGTCTCTACGGGGAGATTGAGGTCGTCTGAGACTGGTTCTGTCTTTACGGGGAGATCTGAGGGTTCTGTCTCTACGGGAGATCTGAGGGTTCTGTCCTCTGAGGGGAGATTCTGAGGTTCTGTCTCTACGGGGAGAGCTGAAGGTTCTGTCTCTACGGGAGATCGAGGTTCTGTTTCTTACGGGGAGATCTGGGGTTCTGGTTCTACGGGAATCAAGGTCTGTCTCTACTGGGGAGATCTAAGGGTTCTGTCTCTACGGGGAGAATCTAAGGGTTCTGTTTTCTACGGGGAGATCTGAGGGTTCGCCTCTACGGGAAGATCTAAGGGTTCTGTCTCTACGTGGGAGACTGAGGTTCTGTTCTCGGGAGATCTGAGGGTTCTGTCCCACGGGAGATCTGAGGTTCTGTCTCTACGGGGAGATCTAGAGTCTGTGCTGCTGGCTGGCTGGGACTGCTAAATGTTTGGTCCTGTCTAGCTGGCCGGCTGGCTGGGACTCTCTTGTTTGTCCCTGTGCTAGCGGCTGGCTGGCTGGACTCTCACTGTTTGGTCCTGTGCTAGCTGGCTGCTGGCTGGGACTCTCGTGTTTGGTCCTGTGCTAGCTGGCTGGCTGTGGGACTCTCGCTGTTTGGTCTGTGCTAGCTGGCTGGCTGGCTGGGACTCTGCTGTTTGGTCCTGTGCTGGCTGGCCTGGGCTCTCTCTGTTTGCCTGTGCTGGCTGCTGGCTGGGACTCTCTATGTTTGGTCCTGTGCTGGCTGCTGCTGGCTGGGACTCTCTCTGGTTTGGTCCTGTTGTAGCTGGCTGGCTGGCTGGACTCTCTCTGTTTTGGTCGTGCTAGCTGGCCGGCTGGCTGGGACTCCTCTTGTTGGTCCGTGTAGCTGGCTGGCTGGCTCGGGATCTCTCACTGTTTGGTCCTGTGCTAGCTGGCTGGCTGGCTGGGACTCTCGCTGTTTGGTCCTGTGCTAGCTGCTGGCTGGCTGGACTGCTCCCTGTTTGGTCCTGTGCTAGCTGGCTGGCTGACTCTCTGTTTTGTCCTGTGCCTAGCTGGCTGGATGGGCTTGTGGTCCGTGCTAGCTGGCCGGCTAGCTGGCTGGGACTCTCTGTTTGGTCCTGTGCTAGCTGGCTGGTCTCACTGTTTGTCCTGTGCTAGCTGGCCGGCTAGCTGGCTGGGACTCTCTGTTTGTCCTGTGCTAGCTGGCCGTGGACTCTCTCTGTTTGGGTCCTGTGCTAGCTGGCTGGCTGGGGCTCTCCTGTTTTGGTCCTGTGCTGGCTAGCTGGCTGGGGCGCTCTCTGTTTGGTCCTGTGCTGGCTGGCTGGCTGGGACTCTCCGCTGTTTGGTCCTGTGCTGGCTGGCTGGCTGGCTGGCTGGGTGGGACTCTCTCTGTTTGGTCCTGTGCTAGCTGGCCTGGCTGAGACTCTGTTTTGTCCTGTGCTAGCTGGCTGGATGGGGCTCTGTTTGGCCGTGCTAGTGGCCGGCTAGCTGCTGGGGACTCTCTGTTTGGTCCTGTGCTGGCTGGCTGGGGGCTCTCTCTGTTTTGGTCCTGTGCTGGCTGGCTGGCTGGGACTCTCTCTGTTTGGTCCTGTGCTGGCTGGCTGGCTGCTGGGACTCTTTCTGTTTGGTCCTGTGCTAGCTGGCCGGCTGGCTGGGACTCTCATTGTTTGGTCCCTGTGCTAGCTGGCTGGTGGCTGGGACTCTCCTGTTTGGTCCTGTGCTAGCTGGCTGCGCTGGCTGGGACTCTCGCTGTTTGGTCCTGTGCTAGCTGGCTGGCTGGCTGGGACTCTCGCTGTTTGGTCCTGTGCTAGCTGCGGCCTGGCTGGGACTCTCTGTTTGGTCCCTGTGCTGTGCCTGGCTGGCGGCTCTCTCTGTTTTGTCCTGTGCTGGCTGGCTGGCTGGCTGGACTCTCTCTGTTTGGTCCTGTGCTGGCTGGCTGGCTGGGACTCTCTCTGTTTGGTCCTGTGCTAGCTGGCTGGCTTGCTGCGGATCTCGTCCTGTGCTAGCTGGCTGGCTGGACTCTCATTGTTTGGTCCTGTGCTAGCTGGCTTGGCTGGCTGGGACTCTCATGTTTGGTCCTGTGCTAGCTGGCTGGCTGGCTGGACATCTCCTGTTTGGTCCTGTGCTAGCTGGCTGGCTGGCTGGGACTCTCGCTGTTTGGTCCTGTGCTAGCTGGCTGGCTGGGACTCCTCACGTTTGGCTCTGTGTTGGCTGGCTGGGACTCTCACTGTTTGGTCCTGTGTTTGGCTGGCTGGGACTCTCACTGTTTGGTCCTGTGCGGCTGGCAGACCTCACTGTTTGGTCCTGTGCTGGCTGGCAGGGACTCTCACTGTTTGGTCCTGTGCTGGCTGGCAGGGACTCTCTCTGTTTTGTCCTGTGCTTGCTGGCTGGCTGGGACTCTCTCTGTTTGGTCCATACTTCAGTCTGAGACTGCCATCTACTGTATTTTAGTTTATGCCGCTCTGACATTGCTCATCCAAATATTTACATATTCTTAATTCAATTCCTTTAAATTTGTATGTATTGTGAAATTGTTAGATATAACAAAACACAAGCATTTTGCTGCACCCGCAATAACATCTGCTAAAAACGTGTATGTAACAAATACAATTTGATTGAAAGGCTGGGGCTCTCTCTGTTGGGCTAGATTATCCTCACTCACTGGCTCACTACAGACCCCCTCTCTGGGTGCATCCCAAATGGCATCCTATTCATTATACACTGATTGTACAAAACATTAGGAATACCTGCTCTTTCCATGACAGACTGACCAGGTGAATCCAGGTAAAAGCTATGATCCCTTATTGATGACACCTATCCACTTCAATCAGTGTAGATGAAGGGGAGGAGACAGGTTAATGAAGGATTTTAAAGCCTTGAGACAATTGAGACATGGATTGTGTATGTGTGCCATTCAGAGGGTGAATGAGCAAGACAAAAGATTTAAGTGCCTTTGAACGGGGTAGGCCAGGCGCACCAGTTTAAGTGTGTTAAGAACTGCAATGCTGCTGGATTTGTCCCTTGTGTATCAAGAAAGTTCCACCACCCAAATGAAATCCAGCCAACTTGACAACTGTGGAAAGCATTGGAGTCAACATGGGCCAGCATCCTTTTGGAATGCGTTCAACACGTTGTAGAGTTCATGCCCCGACGAACTGAGGCTGTTCTGAGGGCAAAAGTGGTGCTACTGAATATTAGAAAGGTGTTCCTAATGTTTTATACACTCACAACTTTCACCAGGGATCAAAGTAGTGTACTATATAGGGAATTGGGTGCCATTTCAGACGTAAACTCCTCTGCTCGGACCAGAGAACTTCAATATTCACACTCTAGTTCCATGTATGGAGAAATAACAGTTACAAACTAATTTGTCTTTTTTCTCCATCTCATCCATGGATCGCATCCCCCCCCCCCTATCTCCATTCAGATGTAGGCCTATTAACAGGGTGATCAATACAATTAAGAATCAATATCTTTCTAATTTAACAGTACCAGTCAAAAGTTTGAAACACACCTACTCATTCAAGGGTTTTCTTTATTTTTACTATTTTTATACATTGTGAATAATAGTGAAGACATCAAAACTATAAAATAACACATATGGAATCATGTAGTAACCCCCCCCCCCAAAAAAGTGTTAATCAAAATATATTCTATATTTGAGATTCTAAAGGGGCCTCCTTAAACTTGACCCCAAAAAACATTTGGGTCAGATGGTTTAGACCCTTTCTTCTTTAAGGTTGCCGCCCCTATCATCACCAAGCCTATCTCTGACCTTTTAAAACTGTTTCTCTTCTCTGGGGTGGTTCCAATTGCTTGGAAGTCAGCCACAGTGCGTCCTTTATTTAAAGGTGGAGATCAAGCTGATCCTAAATGTTAAAGGCCAAAAGTGTTGGAAAAACTTGTCAATAAACTGACTAGTATTCTCTCTGGTATGCAATCTGGTTTCCGCCTCAGGTTATGGATATGTCACTGCAATCTTAAAGGTCCTCAATGATGTCACCATTGCCCTTGATTCTAAGCAATGTTGTGGTGCTATTTTTATTGACTTGGCCAAAGCTTTTGATACGGTAGACCATTCCATTCTTGTGGGCCGGCTAAGGAGTAATGGCGTTTCTTAGGGGTCTTTGGCCTGGCTTTCTTACTACCTCTCTCAAAGAGTGCAGTGTTTAAAGTCAGAACATCTGCTGTCTCAGCCACTGCCTGTCACCAAGGGAGTACCCCAGGGCTCAATTCTAGGCCCCACGCTCTTCTCAATTTACATCAACAACATAGCTCAGGCAGTAGGAAGCTCTCTCATCCATTTATATGCAGATGATACAGTCTTATACTCAGCTGGCCCCTCCCCAAATTCTATGTTAAACGCTCTACAACAAAGCTTTCTTAGTGTCCAACAAGCTTTCTCTGCCCTTAACCTTGTTCTGAACACCTCCAAAACAAAAGGTCCTGTGAATTGGTAAGAAGAATGCCCCTCTCCTCACAGGTGTGATTACTACCTCGGTCGGTTTAGGGCTTGAGGTAGTCACCTCATACAAGTACTTGGGAGTATGGTTAGAAGGTACACTGTCCTTCTCTCAGCACATATCAAGGTTAATTCTAGACTTGGTTTCCTCTATTGTAATCGCTCATCTTTCACCCCAACTGCCAAACTAACCCTGATTCAGATGACCATCCTACCCATGCGAGATTACGGAGACATAATTTATAGATCGGCAGGAAAGGGTGCTCTCGAGCGGCTAGAGGTTCTTTACCATTCGAGATTCAGGTTTGCCACCAATGCTCCTTATAGAACACATCACTGCACTCTATACTCTGTAAACTGGTCATCTCTGTATACCAGTCGCAAGACCCACTGGTTGATGCTTATTTATAAAAACCCTCTTAGGCCTCACTCCCCCCTATCTGAGATACCTACTGTAGCCCCCATCCTCCACATACAATACCTGTTCTGTCCATCACAGTTCTGATAAAGAGCCCCAAAGCACACACATCCCTGGGTCGCTCCTCTTTTCAGTTCGCTGCAGCTAGCGACTGGAACGAGCTGCAACACACACTCAAACTGGCAGTGCTGTAAAGTACTTAAGTAAAAATACTTTAAAGTACTACTTAAGTAGTTTTTTGGGGGTATCTATACTTTACTATTTATATTTTGGGCAACTTTTACTTTTACTCCACTACATTCCTAAAGAAAATATTTTACTTTTTACTCCTTACATTTTCCCTGACACCCAAAAGTACTCGTTACATTTTGAATGCTTAGTCGGACAGGAAAATTGTCTAATTCACGTACTTATCAAGATAACAGCCCTCGTTTTAGTCGAGTTTGTGAGTGTATAATTATGTTCACTCCGGGGCCTGAAACTCCCCATAATTCAATTTGCGACCATTGTACATCCGCTAAGAAAAGTCTACCAAAACTTAAAAACATCAATGGAGAAGTCAACATACAAGTGCAAGTAAAAACGAATGTAAAAAGGTTAGACGTGCTACTAATGCACATGATGGCACAAACACGTCTCGTAAAAGTAATGATGTTTTTGTTTGGTTATCTTTTGGAAATTGTTGTAAAAATAAAACATTTTCCTTCTTCAGAAGTTCCAGCTAGGCAGGCTAACGTTAGTTAGCTAATTCATTTGATAGCTATCATACAGTAGGCGTATATTAATAATTATATATTTAATATAAGTAGACATGCAATCATAATTGACTGTAGCGCATATAAAGCACCCAGTGGCTGAAAACACAATCATCGCGGGATGAACGAGTGACAAATTTCCGGGYAAGGGCGGTTCATTTAAAAATCATTCCTTTCTCCCTCGGCCCTTGCCCTGCAAGTRTATACTCGTCAGACGTCATGAATCGTCATCAGAAGTGTCCACTTTGAGGGCTGAGGGGATAGGGTGTRTCTTWTAAGTGTTTGGACTGKAGCCATGGACACTCTTACTGACAGTTGTGGCTGCTTCGCGTGATGTATTGTTGTCTCTACCTTCTTGCCCTTTGTGCTGTTGTCTGTGCCCGATAATGTTTGTACCATGTTTTGTGCTGCTACCATGTTGTGTTGCTGCCATGTGGTGTTGCTACCATGCTGTGTTGTCATGTGTTGCTGCCATGTTGTGCTGCTACCATGTTGTTGTCATGTTGTGTTACTACCATGCTGTGTTGTCATGTTGTGTTGCTACCATGCTGTGTTGTCATGTTGTGTTGCTGCCATGCGATGTTGTCGTCTTAGGTCTCTCTTTATGTAGTGTTGTTGTGTTTCTCGTCGTGATGTGTGTTTTATCCTATATTTTAATTAAATGTTTTATTTTAATCCCAGCCCCCGTCTCCACAGGAGTTTTTTGGTAAGCCGTCATTCTAAATAAGAATTTGTTCTTATTAACTGACTTGCCTAGTTAAATAAAGGTTAAATATATATATATATATATATTTTTAAGTATCCCACCCCTACCTTGTCACAACACAACTGAGTACTGATATAATAATAGTATTAGCATACTGTTCGTTTCTCCAAAATGTTTTCAAAGAATGTTCAACCTTTATAGTACTGCATCATATTTTCATCAGTATTTCTCTTAATAAGCAACTGAATTAATTATTCACTCACAGTACTACTAACGATGAGGGGGCCACCTGACCTGACCAGCATAGTATTTGTATTATCATGAAGATCCAATATTAGATCCCCCAGAGTCAAGCTAATACTTTCAAGGCACACTTCAGCAATAATGCTCGAGGGGGTGTGGTATATGGCCCGGGCTAAGGGCTGTTCTTACGTGCAACGCAACGTGGAGTGCCTGGATACAGCCCTTAACCATGATATATTGGCCATATACCACAACCCCCCCCCCCCCCTTGAGTTGCTATTATAAACTGGTTACCAACTAAATTAGAGCAGTAAAAATAGATRTTTTGTCATACCMGTGGTATACGGTCTGATATACCACRGCTGTCAGCMAATCAGCATTCAGGGCTCGAACCACACAGTTTATAATAAGGAACATATTTTGAAGTACTATTTTTAAACCTCCATATAAAATCCCAAGTTCAAAACAATAAAATAGTATGTTGATCCAGTTCAGACAAGGAAAAGGGGAGTGTAATAGGAATATAGTGTCCCTAGAAATATATCACTAGTTTAGTAAAATTCTGACAAACAAGTCAAATCTCAACTCAAATATTTACGACTAACAACAGTGTAAAAAGCCAGCGTCCGCTTTCATCCAGGACCCTAATACTATAATAACTGAGATAAGAGGATATAATGAGATCTCACTCACCTCCTTTAGAGGGTAGAAAGCAACAGTCTGGCTAGCCAAATACATCCAACCATTCAAGCGCTGCTGTAGCCAGCTGCCTACCCTGGTCCGCTCTGCTCTTAACTGAGCCAGCAGCATCTTAATGAACTACACTGCTGCTGTCTCCAAGGAGACCCAGCAGTCACATGACTATGACGATACAGTCCCCTCCTCTCCTCTCCCTCAATTCAATTTAAATTTAAGGGGCTTTATTGGCATGGGAAACATATGTTTACATTGCCAAAGCAAGTGAAGTAGATAATAAACAAAAGTGAAATAAACAATAAAAAATTCAAAAATAAATAAATAAATAATAATAATAATAAAATGAATAAAACAATWWAAAWAAAAAAACTTTTTCTCAATACCGCACTTCATCTCAACCTCTAAATAGACTAGATTTTTTCTCCCATCATTTTGTTTTTGTCGTTCTGTGAAATAAATGCATGACTGCCTTCTCTGATAATGACATTTACATACGTGTACAGTTCCTTCGCCCAGGCAGCGCTGACACTTATCCAAGGCCCATTACATAAAAGGCCTTTCATATACAGTACTATACTATCCTCTGAGAAGTAAATCATCAAACCTTTAAGCAAACCGTGTACAAATATAACTCCTATTTACTGAGTAAAAGACTCTTATATAAAAGGTTTAAGAATGACGTGCTCTGAGAATCTCTCTCTCGGTCTCTCTCTCTCTGCAGGTATAACTACGAATATGTTGTCCTCTAGAGCTAGATGGTGTCCATATTGATTTTGTCCCTGCTTACAAATATCTGGACAGACGGAAAGCTGTCTTTTAAAAAGCATACTGATGACTTAGTTAAGAAGCTAAGAATAAAAATGGGCTTCTTTTCTAGAAATCGGTCATGCCTCTTGCTAAATAGTAGAAAGCAGATTATTCCGTTGACTTTCCAAATCRGTCCTAGACTATGGCGACATCACCTATGTTGCTGCCACTTCACTAAAGCCGTTAGATGCAGTTTCTTATAAACGCACAGCGCTTCATTACGGGAGCCATTTTCAGTACTCATCACTGCAGTCTCTATCAGAAAGTTGGATGGCCCTCTGATGTCACATAGGTTGATACATGAAAACATAGCAATGTATAAAGCCCTTTATAAAAAGTCCCACTGTACCTAACATCATTACTAAACCTCAGACATAGGAGTTACCACACCTAGTCTCAGGGATTGATAACTCTGGAAAATCCTATGGTCTCGGAGTTAGGTAAATCAGCTTTTTAGTTCTTGGACCTTATTTGTGGAACAATCTTCCAAATGTTATTAGAAAAKAATGTTTTGGTGCCTGTAGGGTAATTCAGAAAGCTGATTGAGGACCTTATTACTGATGATGATGATTATTATAATTTTTTWAAATGTTGCTTTMATTTTGTATTTATATTTTGATGTGTGCATTTTCTGTCATTTCTTTAATTCAAGGCTCATCTGTAAAAGGGACCTTGGTCTCAGTATGACTCCCTGATAATGATTTCAGTCACATGTGATGTCACAAGTTCCCATCACAACGTTCCACAACCCACTCAGAGGTGCCACAGAGGTCAAAAGGTCAATTAATAAGAACAAGTCAACAGTATATTTAGGAATTCTATGATCAAAGTCCTGCAATGAGCTAGCTTAGCGTTGTCACGAAGAGTGGGCATCTAATGACAATGCAATGGCCTTCTACTCATTGTGCCTGTGGCATCGAGGACAGAGAAGACAAGGCTGTACTTTCATAAATGTCCCCTAGCCTTCATATCAGTCTCGCCTCTATTCCTGGTAAGACATCTCTTTCATTCTATTTCTGACTTCAGAAATCAGCTTGAAGAAAGCATTTGGAAATAATATTTGCAACCTGCAGGCTGCAACAAAAAAAATCAAATGAATTCACTACTTCCTGGTAATGCTTCCTCACTCTCCTCCTTTCTCTCCGTCTGTCAATATCCCTGTCATAAAATTCTAATCGTACTCACAACAAAGTGAATTGCATAGCTATTTCCAATTGCAATGAGAGTATTGACTAAAAGATGATTGAAGGAATAAAACAACATGAGACATTCGGACATTAAAGACTGTGAGTAAAGGTTGTGTGGTTACACTGAGTATGACCTGGTCAATATTTTAAACTCATATTTTAGGACAGTACAGGTAGTATTTATTTTTGTCTAAGCCAGTTGAGGACACAGTAGTTTTAGATGTTCTAGATTAACAGTGACAGATAGTCCATCACAAAATCATAACTCTGCTCCCCTTTGTGTAGTGTATAAATCCACTGGAAGCTCACTGTCAGTCTGACGGGGATCCTAAAGTCACAGCTTGCTTATAGCCTGCTGAGGAGCTAAGCAATACCAAGTAGGGCTAGGCGATATGGCCAAAAAATCATATCATTTTTCACATTTTTGACGGGATTTTATGTTTTTGAATAATAAAAGTTCTAAATATTATTTTTGAGTAGTTCATGACCCTAGGGTGGCAACACATAAGTTATTTCAATGGGACTTTCTCCATTCTGATTGTTTTATACGGTTCAATTCAACTTCAACCTAAAATCATTTCCTGTACTCGTTTGAGATAATTTCCACACTGCCACGATGTGGGCATAAAATACTAGGCCTTATTTTTTATCAAATGTTGCGATTTAGATCAAAACACTTGGGTGAACTTTTGGAATCATGGAAATAGAATGTTTATTATAACTCTATAGTTAGAATATAAATAATAGTGGGCACTTTGAATACAGTGTTGTTTAACATGACAACGAATGAAAATGCCAGGGAGGAGTTATTGTGACAGGGTAGGAACCAAAGTGATGTTCAGTGTTTCCTAGGGGACCCTATAATCTTTGGCTACATTAAATCTTTATTCATATAGTCAACATATTCATGCTTCGCCTATTCCTCTGTGATTTAGAAGATACTGTTGCACAAACAACATGCTGATTTAGGCCTCCACCTGCAATGGTATCAGGATGTATTAGCTAGCTACATTTGCTCTACATTAGCTAGCCAGCTAACTAGCATTAGTGGTTAACACAATTTAGCTTAACTTGCTAAGAAAATACAAACTAGCTGTTTGCAGATGTAAGAAACACAAACTAATGTTGTAATTATAGAACGCTTGTGGATTTATATTAAGATCAAAGTGGAAACAACATTGTTGCATGTGCTGCATTGACCATGCAGACTGAACGAAAGTGTCTCGTGGTCAAGCAACAACAAATGCGCTCCTTGAGTGACAGGGGGTGGGACTAGGTCTGTGTGGAAAACATCATGGAGAGAGAGAGACAGAGAGAGAGCGGAGAGGGATGACTCAAGTAGTGGCATATCACATTTAACAAACCAAACATTCAAATACCGTTATAGAAGGTAAAGTAAATACCCAAACCGGTCCGTGCATCAATACCGGTATATTGTAAAATACGGTATACCGCCCAGCCCTAATACCAAGTATCTCCTACCCACTGTCACAAGGGTCTCATTGCCTCAATGGGTTTAAATCTTGACCATTGGTAATAGCCTATACTATTAATCCTTTCATGCTTCAAACCCAGCCATGTCTGGCCATGTTTAACACTGCAGCCAGAGTTCCTTTTTCTGGTATTTTATTATTAGGATCCCCACTAGCTGTTGCAAAAGGAGCAGCTACTCTTCCTGGGGTCTACACAAAACATGAAACATGACATAATACGGAACATTAATAGACAAGAACAGCTCAAGGACAGAACTACATACATAACCGTTCAAAAATGTGGGGTCACTTAGAAATGTCCTTGTTTTTGAAAGAAAAGCAAAAAATAACATCAAATTGATCAGAAATACAGTATAGATATTGTTAATAATGTTGTAAATGACTATTGTAGCTGGAAACGGCTGATTTTTAATGTAATATCTACATAGGCGTAAAGAGGCCCATTATCAGCAACCATCACTCCTGTGTTCCAATGGCACGTTGTGTTTGCTAATCCAAGTTTATCATTTTAAAAGGCTAATTGATCATTAGAAAACCCTCTTGCAATTATGTTAGCACAGCTTAACTGTTGTGCTGATTAAATAAGCAATACAACTGGCCTTCTTTAGACTAGTAGGGTGTCTGGAGCATCAGCATTTGTGGGTTCGATTACAGGCTCAAAATGGACAGAAACAAATAACTTTCTTCTGAAACTTGTCAGTCTATTCTTGTTCTGAGAAATGAAGGCTATTCCATGCGAGAAATTGCCAAGAAACTGAAGATGTTGTACAACGCTGTGTACTACCCCCTCCACAGAACAGTGCAAACTGGCTCTAACCAGAATAGAGAGAGGGGTGGGAGGCCCCGGTGCACAACTGAGCAAGAGGACAAGTACATTAGTGTCTCTAGTTTGAGAAACAGACACCTCACAAGTCCTCAACCGGCAGCTTCATTAAATAGTACCCGCAAAAAACCAGTCTCAACGTCAACAGTGAAGAGGCAACTCTGGGATGCGGGCCTTCTAGGCAGAGTTCCTCTGTCCAGTGTCTGTGTTCTTTTGCCCAACTTAATCTTTTATTTTTATTGGCCAGTCTGACATATGGATTTTTCTTTGCAACTCTGCCAAGAAGGCCAGCATCCCAGAGTCGCCTYTTCACTGTTGATGTTGAGACTGGTATTTTGCGGGTACTATTTAATGAAGCTGCCAGTTGAGAACTTATGGAAAAGCCATTTCTCAGAACAAGAATAGACCGACGAGTTTCAGAAGAAAGAAGAATTTCTGGCCATTTTCAGCCTGTAATCGAACCCACAAATGCTGATGCTCCAGATACTCAACGAAAAAAGGCCAGGTGTATTGCTTCTTTAATCAGCACAACAGTTTTCAGCTGTGCTGGTTTTCTAATGATTAATTATCCTTTTAAAATTATAAAAACTTGGATTAGCTAACACAACGTGCCATTGGAACACAGGAGTGATGGTTGCTGATAATGGACCTCTGTACGCCTATGTCGATATTCCATAAAACATCTGCCGTTTCCAGCTACAATAGTCATTTACAACATTAACAATGTCTACGCTATATTTCTGATCAATTTGATGTTATTTTAAATGGACAAAAAAAACAAATTGCTTTTCTTTCAAAAACAAAGACATTTCTAAGTGACCCCAAACTTTTGAATGGTGGTTTACATTTTTTTTAAAGGCATACGTAGCCTACAATGCATACACAAAAACTATCTAGGTCATTTAAACACCGTCATCCTGATTGCACTGTTTCCTTTTGGTTCAGGCCTACTAACACAAATTCAGGACATTTCAAACCCTTCATCCTCTCTCAGAATAAATGTGTCCTTATTAGAAAACAGAAGACTAGATCAACATCCTAAACGGCAGTCATTACATCTGGCCATGTCTTAACACCGCAGCCAGTTCCATTTAAACACCATCATCCTAATTGCACTGTTTCATTCATTCCCTTAATAGTGCACTACTTTTGACCAGGGCCAATAGGGCTCTAGTCAAAAGTAATTCACTATAGGGAATAGAGTGCCATTTGGAACCCCTTTAGGGCTTTGCTAAAGATAATTTGAGAAAGTGGATGTTCCCCCCCCAAAAAAAATGTATTCCAAAAAGGGTTCCAGGGAATATTGCTGGAAGGAAAAGCAGTGTAATTGCCTCAGATTTTAAATTGAAATATAAAAATGATGAAGTAGAATCCATGTGCAAAAGAAACGGAACATTGTGCCATCTGGTCAGAGCCGATATGGTGATGAGAGAGTCTGGTTTTATGAGACTGACTTCTAATGCTGAGGTTTAACAGTCTGAATATTACTTTTCAGCCCCATCTAACTTCATTATGGTCCATGATACTGCACTACTCAGACTCATTCCCTGCTGTCACCACATTCTGATAAAAAATGGTGTGTTTGATTTGGTAGAACCCAGAAACTAGTTTTCAACATCATTCCTATTTTCAAGGGAAGGGAGGGATAGAGGGAGGGAAGGGAGAGAAAGGGATGAATAGAGGGAGAGAGGAAAGAAGGGTGGAGAAGAGAGGGATGGAGGGAGATGACAGCCAGGAGAGGGAGGAACTCTGAATAACCCTCATCCTGCATCAACTTTTACTGGGACTCCAAAATAGCAACAAAGCAGCACACTAACAATAGCCTGGTCCCAGATCTGTTTGTGCTGTCATGCCAAACAACAATCATACGGTAGGAGTAAGCAAGAAAGCACCAATAGATATTTTGCCTACTCCAATGTAATTGTCAAGTCTGACTTTATGTTTTCCATGACAATTCCATAATGAGTTGGCAAGAGGCCAGTAACAGACTGGCACCCAGGCTACATAAACTAGCTATAGGCTATAGCAAATCTGGTTACTAGTGAGGCATAGTCAACTTGAGGCCAATTTTAGCTACAATCTACACATGTAAGGCAATATACACTCACCGGTCAGTTTATTAGGTACACCACCCCATTCATGAAAATGGATTGCTCCTACAGACAGTGAGTCAAGTAGCTGTGACTTGCTATATAAAAGCAGGCAGACAGGCATCGAGGCATTCAGTTACTGTTCGATTGTTCGATATGGAACACAATAGATATTATTCTGAAATAACACGAAATGTACGTCCAGTTATGTGACAGCCAGCAGGATATAAAACAGTTTCTATAATGTTTTCAAGAAAGGCTTCCAGCCAAAGCCTTAGATTTATAGCAAAGCTCCAGCTTCATTACATAACAAACAACGGGTTGATGAGGACCAAAATGTTGTTCAAAGCACCTACAGAAATATAATCACTTAGAACCGCTTTTCAAAAAACCCAATTGGCAGGATCCATACAGTGCCTTCAGAAAGTATTCAGTGCCTTCAGAAAGTATTCATACCCCTTGACTTATTCCACATTTTATTGGATTTCAGCCTGAATTCTGAATTGATCAAATATATATATATTTTTCTCTCACCAATCTACACACAATACCCCATGACAAAGTGAAAACATGTTTTTAGAAATGTTTGCAAATTTATTGAGAATGAAATACAGAAATATCTCATTACATAAGTACTCACACCCCTAGGTCAATACTTTGCAGAAACACCTTGGCGGCGAGTCTTTCTGGGTAAGCCTAAGAACGTCCCACACCTGAATTGTGCAACATTTGCCCATCATTACTTATTTATATTCTTCAAGCTCTGTCAAATTGTTTGTTCATCATTGCTAGACAAACATTTTCAGGTCTTGCCATAGATTTTCAAGACGATTTAAGTCAAAACTGTAACTCGGCCACTCAGGAACATTCACTGTCTTCTTGGTAAGCAAYTCCAGTGTAGATTTGGCCTTGTGTTTTATGTTCTCGTCCTGTTAAAAGATGAATTCATCTCCCAGTGTCTGGGGGAAAGCAGACTGAACCAGGTTTTCCTCTAGGATTCTGCCTGTGCTTAGCTCCATTCCATTTATTATTTTTTTATCCTGGAAAAACTCCCCAGTCCTTAACGATTACAAGCATACCCATAACATGATGCAGCCACCACTATACTTGAAAATATGGAGAGTGGTACTCAGTATTGTGTTGTATTGGATTTGCCCCAAACATAACACTTTGTATTCAGGACAAAAAGTCAATTGCTTTGAAACATTTCTTACAGTATTACTTTAATGCCTTGTAGCAAACAGGATCCATGTTTTGTAATATTTTTATTCTGTACAGGCATTCTTCTTCTCTGTCCATTAGGTCAGTTCTCCTACCACAGCCATTTAGCGAACTGTTTTAAAGTCAGCATTGACCTCATGGTGAAATCCCTGAGCGGTTTCCATCCTCTCCGTCAACTGAGTTAGGAAGGACGCCTGTTTCTTTGTAGTAACTGGGTGTATTGATACACCATCCAATTAATAATTAATTAATGTGTGTAATTAATAACTTCACCATGCTCAAAGGGATATTCAATGTCTGCTTTTGTCATTTTTACCCATCTACCAATAGGTGCCCTTCTTTGCGAGGCATTGGAAAACCTCCCTGGTCTTTGTGGTTGAATCTGTGTTTGAAATGCACTGCTCGACTAAGGGACCTTATAGATAATTGTATGTGTGGGGTACAGAGATGAGGTAGTCATTCAAAAATCACATTTAACACGTTTATTGCACATAGAGTGAGTCCATGCAACTTATGTGATTGTTAAGCACATGTTTACTCCTGAACTTATTTAGGCTTGCCATAAAAAAGGGGTTGAATAGTTATTGACTCAAGACATTTCAGCTTTTCATTTTTAAATAAATTGTAAACATTTCGAAAAACACAATTCCACTTTGACATTATGGGGAATCGTGTGTAGACCAGTGACAAGCAAATCTACATTTAATCAATTTTAAATTCTGTCTGTAACACCCCACAATGTGGAAAAAGTCAAAGAGTGTGAATACTTTCTGAAGGCACTGTATATAATAGAATTACTTAGAATATAATATATCATTATATTTCTATGCAAGCACCCATCTCACAATAAACCAACCTAACACATCAGCTTTCTCACATTTAACTAAATAATCATGGCCCTCCAATCTTAGTGAGAAACTATTGACAATGCACCATCAATTGGCAGCGAGCTTGAAAGCCAATGATTTTATCCTATGGAGTTTGGACAACTTACAGTGCAGCACTTGATGACATCAGAGACAGATGGACTCTCTTGGTGAAGTAGACATAAGAGGACCGTTTCATGGACACAGATTAGGCCTAGACGTTCCATGAGGAATCTCCTTTGAACATGTTCTTTAGTCTAGTCCAAGCTCTTCTCTGTCCTGGCACCCCAATGGTGGAACCAGTCTCCCCCTAATGTCAGGACAGAGTCCCTGCCCATCTTCCCAAAACATCTGAAATCCTACCTCTTTAAAAAGTATCTTAAATTACCCCCCCACCCAAAACAAAACTAAAAATGATAAGCACTTGTCTTTTCCTACTAGCAACTACTTTGTTGAGGGAAAATGAACTTACTACGACCGTGGTATGTTGTTTTATGACCTAGCTATCTTAAGATGAATGCACTAGTGTAAGTCACTCTGGATAAGAGAGTCTACTATATGACTAATGTAAATGTATGTCTAGTACTAGGCTTAATCTGTGTCCAGTGGTGGCAGAAGAGTCCAGTGTACTTACACAGTGTGTGGCACGCTGTCCTGGGGTTTCTCTAACTGCTCAGGGAACACTGGGTGAGGTAGCTCTCCAATAGGGACACAGCCCAGAGACTTACTGATGGCGTGACTTAGCTTTTTAGCTGGAGACTTCTGTGAGAGGCAGAAACAAGACGGTGGACATCATATTCACTGTTTTTATTATCAGGGTTAGGGGTTAATTAGAATTGAATTCATTCAATTCAGGACATTCAGTCAATTCAGGAAGTAAATGCAAATTCCAGTTTACTTCCTGAATTGATTGAAGTGAAATGGAATTGACCCCAACCCTGTCTGTTATAATGTGGGAACTGCTTATAGAAGTAGCGTAAAGAGATGTATAGTAATTGACCTTAACTATTTCTAAAATACCCAGTTACATTATGCAATGCATAGTGTACCGAGAATTACAAGGTTTGTTCATGCAGAATGGGACCAAATTCATTGTTTTCTCTGCTTTGTCCGAGATGTTTTCTCTGACAATTGAAAGAACCTTTTTCTACTTCCAAATATGCTCAGCCATTTCATTCTGGGCATGAAGCCCTCAGAATAAAATGGCCATTACCATCCTGATCACAGGCACACAGAGTTCAGGATTGGATTTGGAACCAGTGTAAATCATTTTCCCAGCTTCAATTTACATCACACTGATTGACAAATTGGGAGAATGCTGGCATTGGCATAACTTTCAATTTAATTAGCTGAAATTAGTAAAAACCCATAAATCAGAATATTTAAAAAGGTTAGTTCATGTAGAAACAAGCCCAATGCTCTGCTTATGCATGCAGGCGGCTATTGGATTGTCCGAGCGCAAAGGAAGGCTGAATCTTGGTATTCGATGAAACTATCATAACTTATCTTTGGTGTGTATAAGTGTGATTGTGGGACGTGGTCTCTTTCTCAAAGGTCTGTCTCCTCTTCACCTCCTCTCCTTCATCGTACTGACCTGAAAGAACTGAGCAGCTGAAAGCCAGTCTAATAATGAGCTTCCACCATATTGTTTTCACCTGTCCATTCTTTTTCCAACCAGTTCAGATGAAGGGGAGGAGAAAAGGACAGGAGGGATTTTAATAACCAATTGAGATAGAGACTTTGTGGTTGCCGTGCCTACCCAAGAGGAGTGCTCCTTCATCTGATGCTGGTTGCTATGGGGACCATTGGCATGGCCACGCCAAAAGCAGCTCTGACAGAGTTGGTAGCCATGGCACTGTTGGCACCGGTAACGGAACCCCATCATACTTTCACTCCGGCAATAAGAACATTCCACGGGATGGAAGGCTAGAGGAAACCACAGAGAAATGGTTAGTAAGTCACTGAGGAAATGTTGATACAGTGAGACATAACATATAAGATTTATTATAAGACATTTTAATAGCACATATATGCTTAAAAATAAGTTATAAAGCATTATACCTACAGGTTTTAAGTCAAGTCTTACCCCATTTCTCGATACAAATGCTTAGATTAGAATGACTATTATTGGTGTTCGGCAAATTCACTGTGAAAATAAAGTCAAGGGAACTAATAACAGGGGAAACGTTACCATTTTCAACATTAGCAAGTCGGTGCATGAGAGGTAGCCACACGAGACACTGGGGGGGAGGATCTGCCATCAAAATGTCCAAAAACGTGTTCAGCAAGATCTTCTTCTATATTCAGTTAGACAGAGAATAACTTCTAAATACAAACACACCATTGGGCCCTGGTCAAAAGTAATGCAGTATATAGGGAATAGGGCGCCATTTGGGACGTAACCCATAGTGAATGAAATGGACACCACTGCAAAAGGTCATCTTCAATAATAGATGAATGTGCCCTGCTTATTGAAGACGACCTTTTGAAGTGATTTTTTATGGTCTGTGGACTATATTTACAAGGTTCCTCCCTCATCCTATGTTCATATCTCTCTCTCTCTCTAAGTATATTATACATGTTGTATATTATTTCAGTGAGAGAAACCCTCTTGGTATGTCCAACCTACCTGCTGAGGGAAGCATGTCCGTACGGAGTGTTCTGTGTAACCAAACGACGGGCCCTCGAACACAGCTGTGGGCAGCTTCAGAACTTCACGAAGAAACTGGTCAAACTTAGCAAAGGCCATCACACCATTAGAGTCAGAGATCTGTGAGAAGATACCTGAGAGAGAGAGAGAGAAGTAGAGAGAGAGAGAAGTAGAGAGGGAGAGAAGTAGAGAGGGAGAGAAGTAGAGAGGGAGAGAAGTAGAGATGGAGAGAGAAAGGTGGTGAGTACACCAGATTGATGTACAGTACATCAGTTTACATACATCTACGCCATTTCTACAATCTATTGAATATGAGCTATGGATGATCCTTCTTTACACTTCCATCTGAAACTACAACTACGTTAGTGCTGGAAATGTGACTCAACAGCGTCCCTTTGTGTATAATTTATGCAACTGCGGACACTGTAGCCCAGGGGTTCTCAAACTATTGGGGCCACGTACCCCTTTTGTTAAAGCAAATTCAACAGGAACCCCGTTTAAAAATCAGAACACAAATCAAGTGAGATAAAAAAATATATAAGGATATAAGGAATTTTGCTTAAGTCTCGGGCCCTGGAAAGGAACATTTTAAAGGCCTTCCTCTTGGCATTGGAGAGAACATCTTTCAGTTTAAGCAAATTTTTCAAGCTAATATCTTACAATTAAATAAAAAATAACCACGAGGCAGTGAAAACCTTTCAGTTTTTAAGCTTACATTACAGTGCTTTCAGAAAGTATTCACACCCCTTGACTTTTTCCACATGTTGTTGTGTCACAAAGTGGGATTAAAATTGATTTATAAAAAAAATTGCCAACTGTCTACACAAAATACTCTGTAATGTCAAAGTGGAAGCAAAACTAACATTTGTAAAAGACTTATGAAAAATAAAACACTAATATATCTTGATTAGTTAAGTATTCAACCCGAGTCAATCAATTTTAGAATCACTTTTGGCAACGATTACAGCTGTGAATTGTTGGGGTAGTCTAAGAGCTTTCCACACCTGGATTGTGTAACATTTGCCCATTATTCTTTTCAAAATTCTTCAAGCTCTGTCAAATTGGTTATTGACCATTGCTTGACAACCATTTTCAGGTCTTGCCCTAGATTTTCAAGACGATTTAAGTCAAAACTGTAACTCAGCCACTCAGGAACATTCACTGTCTTCTCGGTAAGCAACTCTAGCGTACATTTGGCCTTGTGTTTTATGTTCTCGTCTTGTTGAAAGATGAATTAATCTCCCAGTGTCTGGTGGAAAGCAGACTGAACCAGGTTTTCCTCTAGGATTCTGCCTGTCATTAAACTATTATTGCACACAGAGTCCATGCAACTTATGTGACTTGTTCAGCTTTTAAAATGTTTATTAATTAGTAAACATTGCAAAAAACATAATTCCACTTTGACATTATGGGGTATTGCGTGTTGGCCAGTAACAAAAATATCTAAATGTAATCAATGATAATATCCGTGTGAGCCTCCCAGGCCCATGTTGCCCAGGGTTAAGAACATACATTGTAGATGAATAATATGACATTGTATTGCATTACACCGTCTAAATTTATTCCATGTGACCAACATGTCTAATATGTTGTTAGTAATATTCATTCAAATAAAATGAGAAAACCTTTGTTTTTATACATATAATTTTGAGATCTGGGACGCAGCTTTAACTGTTACCTCTACCCTGGGCTAAGTTCATGAAGATATACTTACAACGGAGTTTGTCCACTATTTTCCCTCCACACATAGTCGCCAACATTGACTTCATCGAGAAAATGCTCAGTTTCCCGTGGCCTTCACTAAACACACAAACAAACATTTTGGAAAATGTATCTATTCACAACTGAAACACACACACTCATCATACTGACAAAGGAGAAGAATCTTCCCTGTTCAATAAAGCAAATACCCTTTTCCCATGATTTGCTAGCTTTAGCTTGTTGACCACAATATAGAACAAATAATTATCACTTCTGAATCCATCGTGACCATGTTGTCTGAAGGCCCAAAATTATTTGAAGGGGAGAGCTCACAGTTCAGTCCAGCATTACTGATTACTTYAGTCCAGGTAGACACAGACACATTAATCTGATATATTTACAGTCTGGACTCCAACATTGCTCGTCCTAATATTTCTATATTTCTTAATTAACTCCATTATTTTCAGATGTGTGTATTGTTAGATACTACTGCACTGTTGGAGCTAGGAACACAAGCACTTCGCTACACCCGCAATAACATCTGCTAAATATATGTATTCCATAGTAAGAAATTATATCTTGTGGGCCTCCCGAGTGGTGCAGAATCTAAGTGCTTGATGCGTCACTATAGACCCGGGTTTGATCCCAGGCTGTGTCACAGCCGGCCGTGACTCGGAGACCCATGAGGCGGCAGACAATTGGCCCAGGGTCGTCCGGGTTAGGGGAGGTTATGGCAGGCTGCGATTTCCTTGTCCCATCACACTCTAGCGACTCCTTGTGGCGGGCCAGGCGCCTGCAAGCTGACTTTGGTCACTCACTGGACGGTGTTTCCTCCGACACATTGGTGCGGCTGGCTTCCGGGTTAAGCGAGCAATGTGGCTTGGCAAGGTCGTGTTTCGGAGGACACATGACTCTCGACCTTTGCCTCTCCCAAGTCCGTAGGGGAGTTGCAGAGATGGGACAAGACCTACCAATTGGATATAAAAAAGGGGTAAAAAAATTAAAAAAATWAAAATCTCTGGTTCTGAAAATAAGGTGTTGCACCATACTTAAATCTATAGACATGTACATGCACTTTTCATATAGCAGTTCAAAGCAAATGTATACACGTCACTCCTGCTCCCTCTGGCGCTCGACGTCGCCGGTCTACAAACCACCAGTCCTGGCAACCCACATTGCGCACACCTGGCAACCATCATTGCACAGAACCTGCTCCCTATGGTTACGGCACACCTGGACTTCATCATGACCCTGATTACTCTCCCTTCATACAGCCCTCACCAACCTCAGTCATCAGGCAGTATTGGTTCTGTTTTCATGTCCAGACACTTCTCTTGTTTGGTAACTCTCCATGTTCGTTATTATTAAAAACTCACCATCTGCACCTGCTTCCTGACTCCCTGCGTCGTCGTTACAACACAATGTACAAAACATTAAGAACACCTTCCTAATATTGAGTTGCACCCCTTTTGCCCTCAGAACAGCCTAAATTTGTCAGGGCATGGACTCTACAAAGTGTCAAAAGCGTCCCATGTTGACTTCAATGCTTCCCACAGTTGTGTCAAGTTGGCTGGATGTCCTTTGGGTGGTGGACCATTCTTGATACACACGGGAAACCGTTGAGTGTGAAAAACTCAGCAGCGTTGCAGTTCTTGACACAAACCGGTGCGCCTGGCACTTACTACCATACCCYGTTCAAAGGCACTTAAATATTGTGTCTTCCCATTCACCCTCTGAATGGCACACATACACAATCCATGTCTCAATTGTCTCAAGGATTAAATATCMTTCTTTAACCTGTCTCCTCCACTTCATCTACACTGATAGAAGTGGATTTAACAGGTGACATCAATAAGGGATCATAGCTTTCACCTGGATTCACCTGGTCAGTCTATGTCATGGATAGAGCAGGTGTTCCTAATKTTTTGTCCACTCAGTGTATACTGTATGTAATATTCTATATCTAATGTATATCCTGTGTCTAATGTAGTGCACCTGTCGTATGTAGCCACCATGAAGTTGAGGAGCAGACTGATGGACTGCTCTACGTTGATCTGGTGCATGGTGGGAAGACGCTTGTTGAGCTGGTAGTAGATGGAGGACAAGATGGTCTCCAGTCTAGACACGTTAATCTCTGCGTTGTGGTCCAGTGTGTTCAAACCGCTGTCACGGAACGCCTCGATCATGTTCCACACATCCACCAGGTGCACTGGGATAGGAGAAGGATGGGAAAGATTGACAAAATAATAGATTTCTTCTAAATGAACTAATTACGTTCAAGTGTACCGTATTTGAAACAAACATATGTGACATTGTTGTGTGTACAGTTTAATAAGTTAGGAGAGTAAGATCTTCAGTAAAGGAAACTAAAAGAGCCCGGCAGCGAGAACTTACGGTTGCATCTTTTCTGCACGAATCTTAGCTTGCAGGCCGTCCTATAGGTTGACAGTCTGATGACGTCAAAGTTTTGTCCCCCTGATAAAAATTAAAAGATGAATCAACAAACTAACACAACCACACACACAAAACCCACTGTATGGGGAAGTGGAATGTACTGTACAGTGTAACATGCATGGATGTGAATGGCTTGGCTAAGACACAGCAGTGTGAATGATTAGTACTGGTTTTCCTCTGGAGATTTCACTCTCAGACAGTGCATGTAGTGAAGGGGTTCTCAAACTTTTTGGGGCCGGGGACCCCTTTATAATCAGAACACAACTCAAGTAAAAAGACAATAGCATACAAGGAGTTGTACTATGACTTTGGCAGTGCATGGCCGGATGAACCAAGTCTAGGGCCCTGGGAAAGACAATTTTAAAGGCTCTCTCTTGGCATYGGCGATACATTTTTGCAGTTTTCAAGCAAATTTAATACACATTTTGTCAAGGGGAACAAAAATCCAATGTTTCAGCTTTAAAGCTAATAACCTGCAATTTTACACATTTTGCCATGAGGCAGAAAGAAAACTTTGCCGTTTTAAAGCTTAAATTACAGTGCAAGTCGGAAGTTTACATACACCTTAGCCAAATACATTTAAACTCAGTTTTTCACAATTCCTGASATTTAATCCTAGTAAAAATTGCCTGTCTTAGGTCAGTTAGGATCACCACTTTATTTTAAGAATGTGAAATGTCAGAATAATAGTAGAGAGAAGGATTTATTTCAGCTTTTATTTCTTTCATCACATTCCCAGTGGGTCAGAAGTGTACATACACTCATTTAGTATTTGGTAGCATTGCCTTTAAATTGTTTAACTTGGGTCAAATGTTTTGGGTAGCCTTCCACAAGCTTCCCACAATAAGTTGGGTGAATTTTGGCCCATTCCTCCTGACAGAGCTGGTGTAWCTGAGTCAGGTTTGTAGGATCCTTGATCGCACACGCTTTTTCAGTTCTGCCCACACATTTTCTATAGGATTGAGGTCAGGGCTTTGTGATGGCCACTCCAATACCTCAACTTTGTTGTCCTTAAGCCATTTTGCMACAACTWTGGAAGTATGCTTGGGATCATTGTCAATTTGGAAGCCCCATTTGCGACCAAGCTTTAACTCCCTGACTGATGTCTTGAGATGTTGCTTCAATATATGCACCAGTCCCTCCTGTGGCAAAGCACCCCCACAACATGATGCTGCCACCCCCATGCTTCCCGGTTGGGATGGTGTTCTTCGGCTTGCAAGCCTCCCCCTTTCTCCTCTAAACATAACGATGGTCATTATGGCCAAACAGTTCTATTTTTGTTTCATCAGACCAGAGGACATTTCTCCAAAAAGCGCGATCTTTGTCCCCGTCTGCAGTTGCAAACCGTAGTCTGGCTTTTTTATGGCGGTTTTGGAGCATTGGCTTCTTCCTTGCTGAGCAGATTTTCAGGTTATGTTGATATAGAACTCATTACTGTGGATATAGATACTTTTGTACCCGTTTCCTCCAGCATCTTCACAAGGTCCTTTGCTGTTGTTCTGGGATTGATTTGCACTTTTCGCACCAAAGTATGTTAATCTCTAGGCGTCTCCTTCCTGAGAGGTATGAAGGCTGAGTGGTCCCATGGTGTTTATACTTGCGTACTATTGTTTGTACAGATGAACATGGTACCTTCRGGGGTTTGGAAATTGCTCCCAAGGATGAACCAGACTTGTGGAGGTCTACATTTCTTTTGATTTTCCCATGATGTCAAGCAAAGAGGCGCTGAGTTTGAAGGTAGGCCTTGAAATACATCCACAAGTACACCTCCAAATGACTCAAATGATGTCAATTAGCCTATCAGAAGCTTCTAAAGCCATGACATCATTTTCTGGAATTTTCCACGCTGTTTAAAGGCACAGTCAACTTAGCGTATGTAAACTTCTGACACACTGGAATTGTGATACAGTGAATTATAAGTGAAATAATCTGTCTGTAAACAATTGTTGGAAAAAGGACTTGTGTTATGCACAAAGTAGATGTCCTAACTGACTTGCGAAAACTATAGTTTGTTCACAAGAAATTTGTGGAGTGGTTGAAAAACTAGTTTTAATGACTAAGTGTATGTAAACTTCCGACTTGAACTGTATGTGAAAATAAAATAATTTTGGGGGAATACAAGAACTATTGAGTTGAAAAATGTATAATTGGTGGAGTAACTGTGGATACCAATATCCCTGTGAGCCTCCCAGGCCCATGTTAAGAACATACATTGTAGATGAATATTATTACATTGTATTGTTTGTATTGTATTACACCCTCTAAACTTATTCCACGGATCCCTTAGCCAAGATTTGTTTAATCTGCTGTTGCTAATGTAAAAASAAAAATGTAAATATATGTATTTGGAGATCTGGCCTCGGACCCCCTGCAGTACCTCTGCAGACCCACTTTGAGAATCCCTGATGTAGAGGGGAATGTACAGTATAATGCTTTACTGTGCACAGCAGATTATAACAGTGTGTAAATGAATAGTAATAGTTTGGCTCTGGAGCTCTGTCTACTCACTCATCTCCATGAAGAGTTGTCTCCTCTCCACCATGGCCTTGCCTCGTTTACTGCGTTCTTCTATCATTCTGGGGGGGGGGGGGGGGAGGGGGTACCACAACAGGCAATAAGCACACATTAACTTCTCACTACGTAATTACATCATCATTGTAGACAATATACATTATCAGTCTTCTCTGCCCTCTATCATTCTGGGGAAAGAATACAGCAAGCATTACTACCTACTCACTAAGTGATTGCATAATTATTGTATACATTAGACATATTACCAATTTTTTGGGAAATAAACCAGCAAGCATGCATTACCTACTCATTACATACCTGTAATGACTATACATCATTGTAACCATTGTATACATTATCAAGGTCCATTATAGCCTTTGTACATTCAAGTTAAAGCAGTAGGTGGAAAGGTTCCTACATTGAACCCAAAACGGTTCTACCTGGAACCAAAACGGTTCTACCTGGAACCAAAACGGTTCTACCTGGACCCAAAACGGTTCTACCTGGACCCAAAAAGGGTTATTCAAAGGGTTTTCCTTAAAAAAGTTATAGATCTGTAATTTTTCCATTGAAAGCAAGTCTAAGAAGCGGTAGAGCTGTTCTATGTGCACTATTTCGATGTTTCCAGTTCTTAAGTTTTGTTTTTGCATCCTATACTTTCGGTTTTGTACACCAGCTACAAACAGCTGAATATACAATATTTTGGGTTGTTGAAAAATATATTTCACAGCAGTTTAGATGGTASAATGATTCTCAACACATTGGGAATACATTGTCACAAAGTGAAATTAGGCAAACTTTTAAGATATTTAGTAACCAGGAAATGCAGCGATTTCTACATATTGCACCTTTAACAAAAAGTTAACTTAATCTACTGATGATTTTGTCAGCTAAAAATCCCAGAGGTATTTATTTACCTGTCGCTGCCTGAATATTAAACAAAGGGAAGCATTAACTGCTGCTGCCCCTGTGGAGAGAAGAACAATCATAGACAGTTAGCTAGTTGCTTCCTTAATATTCTGTGTCTGTTGTGCTCTGTAGTAGGATAAGCAGTCCTTCCAGACAAAATGGGTTTGACTTTTAAATGACTCATTAACACCCTCCCTTCAAAGACTTGATTAACTCTACCAAACATGTTTTTTTGGGGGGGGGGTTTCTTCCCGCAAAGGGGAACACACTTGAGTTCTCCTGCTCTGTCTCTTTATAGTACACTACAGGGCACTGGTCAAAAGTAGTGCACTTTATAGTGAATAGGGTGCCATTTGGGGGACACACGTCCTGTCTGTACCCTACAAATGATAATTCTCCATGACATCGCTCCTCAGCTAAGACCTGTGGATTAATGGTCCCGAAAGGCAGCCAGGGGTGCAGACAGAGGAGACACTTAATGATGATAGACACAGAACACATTACAACTATTCAATGATTGGTTCTGAAACCCGGGAAATTACACGATAAGCTTGGATGGTACCAGACCTGGGTTCAAATACTTGCAGTGTTTCCTCTAGCTTGCCTGGAGTGACAGGTGGATGAGGCTTGCACTGTTGGAACTTTTCTATTGGTTCAATTCAACAAGGTGAGCTCAATGAAACCCAGATAGTATCGGAAATTATTTCAAATAGTATTTGAACCCAGGTTTGCTTGGCTGGCAGAGGGCTCTATTCAAATATAGTACAGTATCAACATCCCATCAGACGAGCCAGAGATCTTCGTCAGCTGAACCGTTGAACGTGAGCAGTCAGTGCTTGCATACCCAATGGCACCCTATTCCCTTTATAGTGCACTACTTTAGACCAGAGCCCTATGGGGATAGCGTGCCACTTGGGGCACAGTCAGTGAAGCCAAGCCAAGGTTGAACCCTCAGGAACTCTGTTGACATGGCCTTTATATGCCTCCCGTCTCACTCAAGTAGCTGGACAGCCCTAGTTTCCAGTCCCATAAAGCTATTGATATACAGATTAAATATAATAATAATAATCATCATAATAATAAATAATAAATTGTTGTCCATATAATGTGCAATAAAAGGTTGTTAGATAATAGATTATGACATGTAGTAGATAGTATGTAGAATGGAAGAAAACACCAGCTGTGCTCAGGAGGGAAACTAACAGAAGCAAGTCAGCAGTGATTGTACAATGGCCCTCTGTAATATTMAAATACGCAGTAGACCTACTGAAGACTTAGCTTGTCTGAGCTTGTCATATGTAGGCAACTAAGACTCTGAATGAGAAAGTGGATACCAAAACAAATAACTTCTGTTGATATTGAGGAAAATGTCAATCCTTGATTGGCCATTGTGAAATGTAATATAACTTAATAGGATATCAGACCMTGACTGAACTCTTGTGGGTAGACCAGACATAACATAATACACAATATTTGGTTCTGGGAGGCTGACAATATAGTTTGATAAATCATTGAAAGGCTTCTTAAATTGCACCTGTAGGCATTAAAAGTCAAGTAGCCTAATGAACTTTAGATACTATATGTTGGATCATTAGTCACTTCTGAGTACAGTGGTGACAGGCCTGCAGGTGCACATTCATCAAATACCATTAAATTACCGAGGTAAAGACAGATTCAGATTGGATATTCGACTGTAGTTTTCCTTATGTCCACCAACCGCAGTTAGGGACCGTCAACATAGTGACAAACCAATTTTTTCAAATTTCAATAGCTCTTTAACCATTACGCCTGAAACATTAAAAACGGGTTCTAGCTAACCCGATGGCATAGACACACATTGCACGCACTTTTTTTGGTCGATTCACTATTTAAAATTATTTATTTACATTTTTGAATTTCAATAGCTCCTTGGTCATGTGACCTACTGACCTCAAACAAGGTTCAGAATGTACACAAAGTGGGCCTACACATTGCACACCCTTAAATTTGTCCATTTTCATCTCACACAATTGTACATGAATTTTCAATGTTTCTAATTTCAATAGCTCATAGGTCATGTGACCTACTGACCTCAAACAAGGTTCAGAATGTCCACTGACTATCCTTGTATATTGCACACCCTTTAGGTTTGTCTATTTTTCATCTCACACGATTTTACATACATTTTTCAAACTTTATAATTTCAATAGSTCCTTGGTAATGTGACCTACTGACCTCAAACTACTTTCCGAATGTCCACGCACTGGCGGAAACGGGCGCTGCTAGGCATCCAGTGCGGTAACGTGACCGATCCCGGGGGAAGCTGGCGGGAGCCCCGGGGAGGGTTCTCTTTTCTTCGTGAAGGGCAGGGCACCCAACCTCGGAGCGGGTCAGTGGCAGTTGGGGAGTTTGACTGAGGCGGTACACCTGTCAAACGGTAATGCAGGTGTCCTACGGCGAGCTTCGGGAGGACAGAAAGGGCAAAAGCTCGCTTGATCTTGATTTTCAATATGAATACACACAAGCGGGCCTCAAGATCCTTCTGAATTTTTGGCTTTTAAGCAGGAGTCAGAAAAATTACCACAGGGATAACTGGCTTGTGGTTTGCCAAGCTTTCATAGTGACGTTTGTTTTTGATCCTTCGATGTCGGCTCTTCCTATCATTGTGAAGCAGAATTCACCAAGCGTTGGATTGTTCGCCCACTAATAGGAAATATGAGCTGGGTTTAGACCGTCGTGAGACAGGTTAGTTTTACTCTACTGATGATGTGTTGTTGCAATAGTAATCCTGCTCAGTACGAGAGGACCCTCAGGTTCAGACATTTGGTGTATTTGATTGGCTGAGGAGCCAATGGTGCGAAGCTTCCATCTGTAGGATTATGACTGAACGCCTCTAAGTCAGAATCCCCCCTAAACATAACGATACCATAGCGCCACGGATCTTCGGTTGGGCCGGGATAGCCTGCCTCTTTTGGCAGGTGAGTAGAGCCGTTCGTGACGGGGTTGGGGTGTGGCAGGATGAGTTGCCRCCCCTCTCCTGATGCACACCGCATGTTTGTGGGGAACCTGGTGCTAAATCACTCGTAGACGACCTGATTCTGGGTTAGGGTTTCRTACGTAGCAGAGCAGCTCACTTGCTGCGATCTATTGAAAATCAGCCTTGATCCAAGCTTTTGCCGGGCCCGTCCTCTGGTGGGACTGTGAGTCTGGTTGGGACTCGCTGTGGAAGTCAAAAGGTCCCCAGGTTGACGAGGAGACCTCCCCCAAGGCAAGGGGTACTCAGAGTCCGAGCAGGGGCGCCCGGACTCAGGGGCTTAGGGCAGCACTCAGGCTGTGGAGGTTGGGGACTTAGTCTCTGAGGGGATAAAAGCGGGCAGGTCACCAGGTCCCCAGAGCCTGTTTCGGGTTACCAGGTGCACGTGGTTCCTGACAGCAGGACTATAGACGATTTAGTAATTCCAGGGAGTAAGCTATAGTCTAAGGCCAAGGGAGAGGGGTGTTGACCGGGTAGGGAGAGTAGGTGTGGAGGCCTGGAGGTCTGTAGTTCCAGGGAGTAAACTATACACTCTCAGGCCCAGGGAGAGGGCAGGCAGGGAGTGTAGGCCTAGAGGCCAGGAGTCAGAGGTCACCAGGTCAATGGGGGCCTGCCTGGAGGTCAGGAAGGCCCCAAGGAGAAGGCCCAAGTGAAAAGGTGTGCGAGTGAAACTGTCCTTCAGGGGGGCAGAGCAGGCAAATTAATGTAAAATCGTGTGAGATTAAAATGTGCAATATAGAAGGGTAGTCAGTGGACATTCTGAACCTTGTTTGAAGTCAGTAGGTCACACGACCAAGGAGCTATTGAAATTTGAGAATAAAAAAACGTTTGTACTAACTAATCCAACTAGGAATACAAAATGCTGCTCACATTTACACGTTTATTAGCTTTGCAAAGCGAAGTAATTTCCAAATTGTGAAAATAAGTGCGCAATTTTTCCAACATCATGACACTTATTTGGAGTCTGTGGCTCAAGTGGTTTGAAAGCGCAAATATCCGTCGAATATCCAACCTGAAACTGGCTTTACATTGATCATTAAATTACATGCTTACTGTAAATAAGAATGGGCGGGTCTACTAAGCCACCATAAAGGTAAAGCAGTGGTTATTGTGATAATGATCGTAGTGATGGTGATTACACTATCACTCGTATTTCATGTAACAGCGATTCACCAAAACTTATGCTACGACGCTGGGAAGTTGTCACGCGCAACTGCGCTACCGAACGAGGTAGACACACATCCATGCTCGAGTTAGACGCAACTGGAAGTCATGTTTTTCAATGAGAGTACCACGGTAAATACCTTTACGGCTGGCGGTGAATGTTATCAGCCGCCAAGGTAGACGGGCCATGCCGCCAGAGTTTAAATATTTCAACTGTAGCTTGTTTTCTACCGGATGTTGATTTGCACTGTTTGTTTACTGAAATCAACATAGCAACGGATACCGTCCTGCTAGCTTGCTTTTGCTGTCAAACACAGGATAAATTCAGGCTTAATATGTTTTTGGGAAACCTGCGCTTGGTCAGAAAAATATGTTGGTGCAAACAATGTTCTACTTCAAAACATAGCAAAGCGACATCTGTTTCTGTAGCTAGTTAGGTAGCTAAAAAACGCATATAAAAAATAAACAGTTAGGTAGCTAGGTATCATCGTTTAAAATACCCCTAATTTATAAGAGTTTTAATTTCGTATCGATTATGGGCGGACCCGGCCCTATCAAGCCACCCTAGCCCTGCTTATAACGATAGCGTGGGCAGAGATATTGGAGAAAGGAGATCCCATTGGCCAATGAACATGTGAAACGTTTAACGCCCCACTCAGCATACTGTCGACCAATCGCGTTCACGTTGTCATGCCAGGTACCACGGTTGCTAAGGCCATCGTCATTCAACCCCCTACTCAGAGTCAGGGTATGAGTCGATAAATGTGCCTATTTTCCTCGAACGTATGTAATGTCAGGATCCCAAAGCTATACGATATTACAAAGAACAAGATAATTATCTCAAATCTCGGAAAACATTTGTAATGTTATACTTCTTGTTGGGTTTTTGAGCTAGCGCCCAATTGACTCCCATTCAGTCCTTGGACAGTCCTTGTCCCAGAATGCAACGCGCGGCCCATTGACGACGTCTGGGCAACGTACACAATGGGCGTTAATACAATTCCAACGGAGTGTCCTATCTCCTCAAAAGTATCTGGCTCGGGGCAAAAGGCCTACTAACTAGCTAGTTATTGTCATGAATGGAAGTTTGATTTTAATAGGAGAACAACACGTGGCTGCCGTAGTAATACCATTGCTAAGAATAATGACAATTAATGCAGTTTCTGCACATTGTTTTCAGGCTGTTTGCATTGAGTGTTAGCTAGGTACCCCCAAAAAGTTATGATATGTGAGTGACTTTGTCATACTGCAAACCGAAGTCAACGTAGCAGAGAAACAGCCTACCTCCAGTTTCCAAACGGTCATCAATGTTGACAAAATCCTTATTTATTCTGTATTTTGACTAGCTAGGATGAATTAGGTGCAACTGTTTGGGATCTGGCTGGCAGAAGCTGCAGGATCAATATTTTATCCCCGTGTCTGGTTGCATGTCGGGGAGAATGTTGCACTACTTAGCTAACATTTCAGATCCTGGTTTTATTTCAAATGCTCACACAGACTTTTTCCCATTCGATCGAACAAATAATGGTTTATTACCAACGCGGTACTGTAAACACATCGTGGTCTGTGTGTGCTTGTTTGCAGACTTTTTGTTTCACTTTGACAGTGCTTTAGACCATAGTGCTGGCGCTTGGCTTGCGCATGCAAATTCAGCGCACAAGACAGTCTAAAATATAATTTTGTTATTTGACTCTTCAAAATAAAAGCTTATTTGACACGTCAATTAGTGTTATTTGAGGTGTATCTTTTTTGACACAAAAATACCCAAACTGCGCTCCATAGATGACCACCCATCATCAAATGCCAAACGGCCTGAGCTATATCATCTGCATTATTAGGCATATCAGCGTTTTTAATATAATAAGGTCAACCTAAACGAAATGCAAATACATCGGTGATAGTAGGCCTATCGCCAAGCATTACGTCATTCCACGGGTTTCATTTGCAATGAATGAACTCAAGCGCATCAGCCTCTATAGGAGCATCACAGCACACACTAAAATAATAAATGTGTCATTTGAATAACGCAGTGATATATCTACCGCACCTAGCCGAGTAGGTATCCTAGCTAATGATAACATAATTTTAAGTGAGTCAACATACGGAGGACTAGGGTTTATAGGGCTCGAAAGGCGAAAACATCATCCACGTTCTCGGTGACGAATCATTAGCTTTACAATACTTTATGCGTCTCAGATCTGGAAGGAACCGAACGATCTACGCGGCCATACTGCTGTTTTAACTCCCTATTTACCTTGTTTCCGCAATATGAGTGTGTCGTGTGATGCATCTTAAAGGAATATGCGATATGATAATGTACCCTAAATATCTACCCTAATAAATGTGTAGTAGCCTAATTTAGATGTGCCTTCTCCACTCTATAGGCTATTTAAATGAAAATTATACATATAATTAGCCTTACCAGTTTGAAAATCACGCAAGTGACGTTTATAGCATCAACATCAGATGAAGAGGATATAAGTAGTCAGGATATTTCCTTCGTGAATCATCGCTGCACTCAGTCTCACCTGTCTGTCCGCATTCGTTCGTTATTGCTGTCCGAGCAATGCAAAACGATTGATATTATACATAAACTGTACCATATCCAGTGCGTTTCCTGTTTCATAGCCTACGACTCAGAATTACGGTGGTGGCACAGATAGAACAATGAGACACATATTTCACCGGATGTATAAATGTGAAGCATCCTGTTGGCGTTTCCACTCACTACCAAATATGGTGATGAGAGGAAGCCCGGTGGCCGGCAGTAGGAGACTTTACCCTTTGCCAAAGTCTCTAAAAATGCCGCTGTTTAGGGCGAATTTAGTTAATGCACACGCGCACTTCACACAGTAGGAACAGTCTAGAACGCACAAATAAAATCTCACTAGCTCGTGCTTGGCTCTGCCCACTATGATTCATTGGACACGACAGGCTCTGGTCTATCTTGTGTTAGTTATAAAAATCTTCGGTGGTGGCGTCTCATAAAAGTGTACGAGCGYCGCGCTCTCTCCTCAGCATCATGAACAACCGAACACCCGAAGACAGCAAAGCGCGGGCGAGCAAGATGGGGCTGCGCGCGCATCACACAGCGTAGAGGCGGGCGCACAGTAAACACCACTCAAGACCCCGGTTTGTTGATATATTTTATGTGCATAATAATTATATGATATATGGGATAGTCAGCAGGTATGCTACAACATTCCAATCAACAATATACTTTCTCTGTAGCATATTTTTATCATGTGTAATATGGAAACAACATTGCACCTGAACTGGGGATTGTATCTCTTCTTAGTGGAGTGTGAAAAAGTTGAGGCAAGTGTAAAAGCCTACTGTCTTAATATGATGTGGTACTGATAGTATGCCTATTGTGTAAGTTGTACTAGTATTAGAGTAGAGTCACATAACAGTTACAGCCAGAAGAGTATGCTCCACCCATGAGTCTGGTTCCTCTCTTGGTTTCCTCCTAGGTCCCTTCCATCTAGGGAGTTCTTCCTGGCTACTGTGCTTCTGTATTGCTGTCTCTTCGGGGTCTAGACCGGGTCTCTGTCAAGCACTTTGTGACAACTGTTGATGTAAAAAGGGCTTTGTAAAATATGTTTGATTGAATTTGATTGACATACAAATGTCACACACAATCAAAATGTTTTCTCATTGTTATTTATTCTTTGTTGACAAGTGCTGATTACTATATTACATTCACCTGCATTTTAAAATGGAGACTTTAAAATCTAAAAACAGCAAAAATGACACAGACTGAGGGGAATGTACCCTTCACAAGACAAACAAACAGACATTTTCAAACCATTATTGATTGCCCGATGACACTTAGAAAAAACTTTCCCCCAAATCTATCCTCAACCTTTATTTTTTGTCCTTAGGTTTCAAAATTAATCTAATCAATATATCCCCCTGAATTTAGGCTGTCAATTGCTTTAAAAAAAGTCAATCAAAGTTTGAGAAAAAGGACAAAGTTGAGTAGGCTACTAAATCAATTATTCATCAATAAAGACGTTAGCTGCCTGTTTACAAAATGTACTGTAGGTAAAAACAACTTTCTCTTTGCAATCCAGTCATCATCACAAGTCAGTCAACGGATTTCTTTTTTTTTTTTTTTTTTTTTTAAACCATTAATACTCAATACTAAACTTCATTAAAAAGTTTGCAATGATAGAGGGGAAATCATAAATATAAGGTCTCTTTTATATCCTTATAAAATATGAACCCTCCATTTCTGAACCATTTGGTTGCTTCCCAATTGGCGCCCTATTCCCAACATTATAAAGGAATAGCGTGCCATTTTGGCGACGTTAGACTTTAAACTTGAAATCAGGTGACACCACACACACACACACACACACACACACACACAACACACACACACACCACACACACCACAACACAACACACACACACACACACACACACACACACACACACAGAGCCTGGATCCAATCCACCGACCACTTACAAATGGTGCCATGAAATTGTATTGTTAATTTACAGGCATGAATTTTTCCCTAAATAAAGCACATAGTTAATGCTGGAAATATGTGTAAGACATAAAACAAAGACCCTTATCTTATTAACCAAAGTCATTACAAGAGCATTCAGTTCAGAGGGTTAAAATATTCCAGGCAGGACTTCAGTGGAAAAGGACATAAGAATCAGAAAACCTGGGGATTTTTTTCTGTTACAAAAGTAATTGGTCTGTCCACTCAAACAAAAACATTTAAAAAAAATACCCTGTTCTTAAAAAAAAAAGAAGATTTGTAAATAGATTTTTTATATTAAAATATATGACTTAAAATATATTACTTTCTTTAACTAGTCAGACATTTAAAAAAACGAGATCTGATCTTTTAGTTTTCATGAGGTGACTTTGGCATGTTACCATGGAAATGATTTCTATAAAATATACCGGTACTCAGCAACTATCTTTAGTTTTAGTCAGATCATTCAAAAATATGATTGATACATTTAGATTTTATAATTGCAATCACCATGCATACCAATATTATGTGCCTTTGCTTTATATGTAGTAAACTGTACCTCTACCTCCCTATCAACCTGTATATACCAGGAGCCTATACTTTGAATGGTTTCTTGAGAGTACAGCATTTAGCGTTTAAATACACATTTTTGCGTAGTTTCTTTTAGAGATATAAACTCTTTTGCAATAAAACATATAATGTTGGATATAATGTTGGATATGCTTAAGCAACGTACATAAAGCTTAGATAGAGAATTCATTTCTAAATATAGCTTAAAGACAATATTTACAAAGCAAAAGAATAATACATTTTACTCCCTTCTTTCTCTGAGTGTTTTAACTGTACATCACGGYTAATAGTTACGTTGCTATCCACAAACAAGCATCCACGTATGAAAAATAATGCGTCATGAGACAGAATATCTTTAAGTCRAGGTTTTAGGAGGCAATGAAGGTTCACGGTGTCGGTAAAACTTCACCAATGACCTTAGACTGAAATGGGAAAGATCTTAGTTAGTAGTCTTGCCGCAGATCTGTTAGTACT
This sequence comes from Salvelinus sp. IW2-2015, assembly GCF_002910315.2. Classification (NCBI taxonomy): domain Eukaryota; kingdom Metazoa; phylum Chordata; class Actinopteri; order Salmoniformes; family Salmonidae; genus Salvelinus; species Salvelinus sp. IW2-2015. The sequence goes on from NW_019942943.1 coordinate 90,891, forward strand.
GTATTGACAACTCCGATGGCCACTGTCATAAAACAATACAAACAGATCTGGAACCAGGCTACTCAGCTTGCTCCTCGAAGGGCACTATTTATCCATTTATCTGTGAAGTGCTTTAACTTTTCAACACCATGTTAGAGTACGAAGGCTGTACACTACTTGTATAGTGTACACTACATGTACAGTGTACACTACATGTATAGTGTACAGTATACACACAGTAGAGCTGTCATTCAAGTCCTTTGCCCAGTAAGTGTTAGTACTTAGAAAAGCTAAGTGCAATCATTGTGACATATTTTTTATAATCAAAATAATAATTTCAAATATCTATTCTCTCGTTATATATCTGTAAGACTGTTTCTAGTACTGTAAATATATAAATGATTGATTGCAACCTTTAAAATCGATATAAATCAGTATATTTGTACTCCCCCACCTACACACAAACCCCAAAGAACTCCCTTCTTCACCTTTTTAAACATCATAACTTAAACTCCACAACAAGGAGTGGCAGTCTTTAACATAACAACAGTGTTATTACGTTCTACAAAAATAGCAACATTCATTTTTTTCTAAAATTTTAAAAATCTAAACTATCTTTACAAAAATATAGAACACTAACATGTCCAAGTGCAAAGTATTGCCAAGATTCAACATGTCTCAAGTCTGAAAGGTGCAGATTTGATTTGAACAGTTCAAAACAAAACTACTACTGTGAATTGCCCAAAACAAACCAGTCTTTCTCAGATGGAACAGATTAAACAAGACTATGATCGTCTAGCGTAAATGCTTTGCCTCCCCACTGAAAACCATGGGTTGGGTTTAGTATGGCCACTGTGCATTTTACCCTGGTAACCATGGTTCGGGTCAATCCCACTTCAATTTAATCAATTCAGGAAATAAACTGACTTTGCAATTCCCCTTTTTTTCTGTGAGAAAATTAGAATCGGAATTCAAATCAGTTTACTTCCTGAATTGAAATCGAATTGACCCCAACCCTGCTGGTAACTACTTATTGACAATGGTAGATTACTTGATGCTAACTTATTCCTTGGTGCAACAATAAAGATTTGAAACAAATCATTTCTACATTTCTAACATTATTAGTTTTATCGTACCACTAGACACGAGACACAGAGTTTCGAAGGGCCAATGCAATCGTCATGGCAGAAGGCCCCACACCCTTTACACATGATCATAGCTTTGAGTCGGCAGTAGCATTTAGACTGAACGTCCTCTATACCAGATACCTCCATACACCCCTGCTCTGGAGACCCCTCCCCCTGGTTTATGTGGTCCAAAGGGTGACCGGCAGGTATGGTAGTGACGGTCACTGAGAAAGACATGACACTGCCGGTGCCACTGCCGCTGTCCCCACCACTACCTGACACAGAGAGGGAGGTGCTGGAAGCGGTACCTGAAACAGCAGCACTGTGGTTCAGACTCAGAGTGTGAGGTACAGACATGCTGATGGTGCCACTGTAGCAGGACCCCACCATGGATTCCTGATTATTGATTGGAGGTCTCTGGGTTTGAAAGGCAGACGGATGCTGGTGAGTACTGGGGTGACTGGGGTCCATGGTCCCCACGTGGGGAGATACAGATACCCAATATGGCTCAGAATGACCACCCTGTTTACTATTGCAAAGTTCCAGGTGCCTCCTGTGCTGTGATTGGGTGAAAAGGTTGGTTTCTTTGGCTCTTGCAGAAGTGCCACTGTCTCTCTCTGTACTGGCTAAACTGTTGTCCTTCCGTTCCGGTGGACAGCCCTCCACTGATGGAGACTCAGACTTTATCCTGGAACAGCGCTGAAAGCCCAGAGCTTCACCCATTTTTGTGATTGAGAAGCCCTGCTGTTCCATCTTGACTCCCCCGGCTGAGTTAGAATGAGAATGAGGCTTATTCTCCACTGACTCCTCCCCTTCGTTAGCCAGCTCCTCTCCCTCTGTGTGTTCTCTCTTCAGATTGGCCAGAGGGGTCAGTGAGGTGTTGGCGGTAGCCAATGGGTGGGAGCGTTTACTGCTCTCTGAGCCTCGTCCGTACGTGGAAACATTGAGGAGGTAGTGCCCTGACATGGCAGGCCTGGACATCCTCTTCCTTCCAGGGAACCCCGCAGAGAACCGGGGACGATCCCCACACTCCTCCTGGTGCCCTAGATTGCAGGCTCCAAACTGGGCACGCTGAGCCTCGCCTGAGACCCCATACGGCTGGTGCTGGTGCTGCTGGGTGGCCCTCTGCATCAGAGCCCTGAGGATCTGCTCCTGGATGTCTTTGTTAGGTGTTTCCCTTTGATGGTGCTGGAGCTCTGCCAACTTACCTGCTCTTGTTCCAGGTATGGCAGAGGGGGAGCGGCCTATGGATCCTTGCTGTTTGGATCTACTGTTGTCCTCCACACCACCAGAGTGTAGGTACTGACTCTGGCTTTCACCACTGGCTGTCCCGGCTGTGCTGTGGGACTTTATCTTCCATTTGTCATCATGGGAGGGTTTGGTCTGGGCCACCTGGACCTCTGCCTTGGCCAGCGGCTTGGGGAGGATCTGTTCCAGAGGAACCTCTTTCCCCTGGAGGAGAGATGTGACCAGGGGGTTGTTGGCTGGGATGAAGTGGCTAGCCCTGGCTGCCATGGAGCCTCCAGATACATACTGGCTCTTCACACCACACACAGATGAAGTGAGGCTAGAGGTTGACTGGGGACCTGATGGGTGTGATGTATGTTGACTGTTCCCATGTTGAGGCCCCATCAGAAAACCTGGGCTCATGTTACCAGCAGAGTAGCCTCTCTGTCGGTCATCAGTGAGAGACGCTCTGCTGGTGTTGGAGCCTCTTTGAGACAGGCTAAGGTCAAAGGGCACAGAGGAGCCTGATTGGACAGAACGGGAGTGGGCTAGTGTGGTGAATGCATCGGGTGATTGACAGGTAGATTGACCAATGGTGAGGCTTGCTGGCAGCTTGGTGGTTGACTGAGATTGGGTGGAGCTTTGGGTGGAGGAGGAGGGTCTGGAGTGGAGGGTCTGAGCTGAAGCTCTATGGTTTCCTTGCTCTTCACTGCCTCCTCCTGGTCCTGGGCCTGGTACTGCACCTTTAGAGAAGGAGCTCGCTGCAGCTGCTGCTGCACGTTGGGTCCGGGCTAGCTGGGCTTTAGCCTTGATGTCAGCCAGAGTGCGAGCACCAATGCGTCCGGGGCTAGGACTAGGGCTGGGACTGGGACTGAGGGAGACAGGGAGAGGGGTCCTGGGGGACACCTGGGTTGGAGATGCAAGGACTGGGACTGATAGGATTCGCGACACAGTAATCTGAAAAACAAAGTGAACAAGACATTTAAAAAAAAATGTGTGGGCCTTCCTGGTGTTAGTAGACACATTTGGTCTAAATGTACCTGACGCTTTTATTCACCACAAATACATTCCAATATACAATATTAAATTGTTACCTGAAGCGGGGGCACTCTCTCTGCTGTTGTTACTGTGGCTGCTGGAGAGGTTACCACAGATACTGCTGGTGGAGTGATGCGGGCCCTCTTCTCTGGAGTCAGCTCTACTTCCTGTTCACTGGACAAGGACTTCCTTTTCAACGGCTCTGGGGATGGGGTGGTGGGTACAGGGGTGGTGGGTACAGGGGTGGTGGGTACAGGGGTGGTGGGTACAGGGGCGGATACAGAGGTGACTGACACAGGGGCTGAGGCTCCTCTCTCTGGTGTAACGCCAACATCTTCCCTCCTCTCCCCACTATGCTTGTCCACTCCCAGAGGCTCTGGAAGGTCGATGGGCAGTGATGAACTGAGCTTCATCTGGGGGCAGACCTCTGGATGACTCTCCTGGGCAGGGGATGGTGGGATCTCAGGGGACGGGGGGATCTCAGAGAGCGGGGGGATCTCAGGAGACGGGACGGGGAGGGATGCTGAGTGGGACGGGGGGATCTAAGGGACGGGGGGATCTCAGGGGACGGGGGGTATCATCAGGAGACGGGGGGTTGATTCAGGGACGGGGGGATCTTAGGAGAGGTGGGATCGGGGGACAGTGGAGCGGGGACCCGGGGGGATGCTCAGGGGACGGGGGGATCTCAGGGTACTGGGGGGTGTCTGGCTGGGCTTCTTTCAAATCCTGTTCCTCATCTTTCTCCCTCTGCTTGTCTCCAAGTGGAGTAACCTTTGAGGTTGAATCCACCACATCATGTCTCCGCAAAAGAGCTGCCTCCACTGCCACTATAGGTAGGGATAAACCTCTACTACGAGTCCTGTGTCTGGGGTACTCAACCTCCAGTGTCTTCTGAACGATCTTTGGCAGCACCGGTAGTACAACGGGTGGGACTGCTACTGGTTCGTCTTGAACAGGCTCTGGCCTTGACTTGGTAGGTTCTATGGGTTTACATGTCGGGTTTATGGGCAGTGATGAAGATCGGAGCCTCCTCTCTGAAGAGCGAGTCTGGCAGCTGTTCGCAGGGATCTTGGCGTCTTGCAGTACTTGGCCAGCAGGACGTGGCTGTGATGGAGGAGACGACTGGGCTTTGGTGGCTGAGAGCTCCAAACTGAGACCAGACTCAAGCAGCTCTTTGGATTCCTCTAAGCTGAGTCCAGAGCTGGATAGAAAGAGAGGGAGGGGGGAGACATACAGAATGAGAGTGAGMGATCAGCCAACTGCATAAAGAAAGGATAACTCAAGAATGTTTAAAGTATATAAATTACAAGTAGCAAGTTTGGTCTTTGAGAAATAAAGCTTGATATAACAATAATTGCTTTATATTTTAAAGATTCCAGCCCTGAAAAAAATGACTTACTTTTCACCATAGTAGTTCTCAAAGAAGCTCTCCTTCCAATGCTCCACCTTCTTCCCCTTCTCAATCTCCTGACGCATTCTCAGCTGCAACTCAGGAGTGAACTCACCTGGGTGGTTTGGAAAATATAAAAAGGTTTACGAGACATTTAAAAAAAACAGTTACTAGAAATATGAAAAATAGCAATTTTAATGAAAACTTTAATAGTTGAGTATTAACACATTTTATCCATGTTCTATTTTGAAGCAGAAACACAATCACCTGGTCCAAGATCTGTTTGTGCGGTCTTGCCAATGGTCATTACCAAGCCAAAAACCATCAAGCAAGAGAGCACAAACAGATCTCGGATCAGGTTAGAAGCACTGACCTTCCGCCAGTCGTTCCTTCCAGGACTGAGCTGCTGATGTGAAAAACTCATTGTTTAAGGCAGAACTGGTGACCTTCAACAGACCATCCATACAGGCCTAGAGATACAGACAGAGACGCATTATGTACATCATCATCATGACAAACTGCAGCATCATCATCATCCTTTTCACTAATCATCATCATCACCATCATTATCACTATAATCATCATCACTATCATAATGATCATTATCACTAACCATCATTATCACTATAATCAACATCATCACTATCATCATCATCATTATCACTAATCATCATCATCACCATCATTATCACTATCATAAGTATCACTAATCATCACCATCATTATCACTATAATCATGATCATCACCATCATTATCACTATAATCATGATCATCACCATCATTATCACAATAATCATCATCGCCATCATTATCACTATACTATCATCACTATCACTATAATCATCATCATCACTATCATCATTATCACTATACTATCATCACTATCACTATAATCATCACTATCATCATTATCACTATAATATCATCACTATCACTATAATCATCATCACTATAATCACCATCATCAGTACATAAAGAGAGACTCACCATGTGATTATGTCCTGCAAATACCTGGGGTGTATTCATTAGTCGGATCCTGTTGCAAAATGTTTTGTCTGTTGCAAAACGCTTTGCAACGGAAAGCATTTACCGTTTACCCCAGGAACCAAACAGAGGAAACGGAACGAAACGGGGAGGAACCTACCTGAAATTGTCCACCATAAACTTTAGTTTTCTTTGCAAAACATTTTCCATTTGGAGTAAACGGTTCCTGTTGCAAGACGTTTCGCAACAGACTAAACGTTTTGCAACGGAATCCGAATAATGAAAACAGGAATTATACAGGTGGACGATTACAGGAATTAGTCGCAAGTTGAGTCTCTTGGTTTTAAACCTCTCTGTCGCTAGAGACCTGATGATATTCAGTATGGCCCCACCTGTTGGTCGCCCTCAGGCAGTAGCGTCAGTAGCCTCTCTTGGCACTCTGTGGGCAGGACAGAGAAGGTGTGTTTGTTGATCAGGGCACGCAGGTTGGTGTTAACCAGGATAGAGTCTGGTGTCTCAACGTCTATCTCTGCACACTTGGTGCGCTTCAGTTGCCCTGGAGACAACACAAGAGAAGAGTAAAATCATACAAAACAACAAGAGAGGATACAGAGACTTGGTACTATACTGAGCCTGGTCCCAGATCTGTTTGTGCTGTAGACAACTTCTATGGTTGTTGCTATGTTTGACGTGTCAATAACCATAGGAGTTGGCAAGACAGCACAAACAGATCTGGGACCAGTCCAACAGACTGGCATGTATACGCCGGCTATATGTAAAGGACAAAGACGAGCTGGATGAGTCTACTACTGACGTGCACTCAGTCGACTGGACCTCTGGGACATCTTCCTGGTACCAGCAGCAGGACAGGAGTCTGCTTGGTCAGACAGAGAGAGAGAGAGAGGAACACGACTAGATTTAAACACAATTTAGCCACACAAGTGGATACACTGCATTTAAAATGTTTCGCCCCCTTTTTTAGAACTTGGATAAGAAAGCCATAAGCACACTGCTTTGTATGAAGGATATAGACTAGTGTTAGTCTTGAGATGACCACTGGTCATCATCGACAGTGATTGTTTGTGTTTCCTGTAGGCTTCTACTAAGGATGTATATCAACAACGTAGTGTACTGGATATGTGGAAGTCTGCCACCTACCGGTCTTACTGGCAATGGTGTCAGTCTTAAGCAGTAGTCTAGGGCTGGAGGTTGTGGGCATGCCCCCTTGTCTCCGCTGGTTCCTCTGCTGCTGCTGCTTCAGGGCCTGGGGGACAGAGAATCATAGATTATTTACCAGTGCCAAGATGAATGTCAGCTCCTGTCTTAGACTCTACGTGGTTTAATTAAGCATTAAGGCCCAAGGGGGTGTGGTATATGGCCAATATACCACAGCTTAGGCAAGACCCAACATGGATACAGTCCTTAGCTATGGTATATTGGCCATATACCACAAACCCCCAAGGTGCCTTATTACTATTATAAACTGGTTACTAACATAATTAGAGCAGTAAAAATAAATGTTTTGTCATACCCGTGGTATACGGTCTGATATACCACGGTTGTCAGCCAATCAGCATTCAGGGCTCGAAGCACCCAGTTTCTAATTGACATTTTGAACCAAATGTGTAGTGTATATCATGTGATGTATTCTAAACTCAGCACAAAAATAAACGTCCTCTCACTGTCAACTGTGTTTATTTTCAGCAAACTTAACAACGAGCAGTATTGCTGGTGGCATTGTCATGCTGGAGGGTCATATCAGGATGAGCCTGCAGGAAGGGAAAAGGATGACTTCGCTGTAACGCACAGCGTTGAAATTGCCTGCAATGACAACAAGCTCAGTCCGATGATGCTGTGACACACCGCCCCAGACCATGACGACCCTCCACCTCCAAATCGATCCCGCTCCAGAGTACAGGCCTCGGTGTAACGCTCATTCCTTCGACGATAAACCCAAATCCGACCATCACTCCTGGTAAGACAAAGCCGCGATTCGTCAGTGAAGAGCACTTTTTGCCAGTCTTGTCTGGTCCAGCGACGGTGGGTTTGTGCCCATAGGCGACGTTGTTGCCGGTCGATGTCTGGTGAGGATCTGCCTTACAACAGGCCTACAAGCCTTCAGTCCAGCCTCTCTCAGCCTATTGCGGACAGTCTGAGCACTGATGGAGGGATTGTGCGTTCCTGGTGTAACTCTGGCAATTGTTGTTGTCATCCTGTACCTGTCCCACAGGTGTGATGTTCGGATGTACCGATCCTGTGCAGATGTTGTTACACATGGTCTGCCACTGCGAGGGAGATCAGCTGTCCCTCCTGTCTCACTGTAGCACTGTCTTAGGCGTCTCACAGTATGGACATGGCAATTTATTGCCCTGGCCACATCAGCAGTCCTCATGCTTAAGGCACATTCACGCAGATGAGCAGGGACCCTGGGCATCTTTCTTTTGGTGTTTTTCAGAGTCAGTAGAAAGACCTCTTTAGTGTCCTAAGTTTTCATAACTGTGACCTTAATTGCCTACCGTCTGTAAGCTGTTAGTGTCAAAACGACCGTTCCACAGGTGCATGTTCATTAACTGTTTATGGTTCATTGAACAAACATGGGAAACAGTGTTTAAACCCTTTACAATGAAGATCTGTGAAGTTATTTGGATTTTTACGAATTATCTTTGAAAGACAGGGTCCTGAAAAAGGTTTCTTTTTTTGCTGAGTTTAGAATCATCACCACTTTCACTATCGCAAATTAGTTGTACTGTCTAACGGGTAAATTATTTGTTTAAATGCCACAATGAAATAAGTTGCATTAGCATACATTTTCACGAGGCCAAATCATTCCCTATTCTTCATTCTTTCTATTTTTGCAGTATTTATTATTATAATTTTTTCTTAATTTAACCCTATTTAACTAGGCAAGTCAGTTAAGAACAAATTCTTATTTTCAATGACGGCCTAGGAACAGTGGGTTAACTGCCTCGTTCAGGGGCAGATCGACAGATTTTTACCTTGTCAGCTCGGGGATTTGAGCTTGCAACCAACGCTCTAACCACTAGGCTACCTGCCGCCCCAGTATATAACAGTTCCAGATGGAAAATAAACCCAATGTCTACTCCAAGTGCCTCACCTTGGAGCCAAATCTTCATCTGACTAGGGTTTCTTTTGGCCCAATAAACCCGTAAAACTGTTTTTACACACACAGCTGAAAATGCCACAGTATTACAGATGGAACTCATTACGATCTGCAATCAACTGAAAATCTAATTATGCAGAGCACAAAAGGCTAATGGGGCAACCAAAGTGGCACCCAATATAGTGCACTACTTTTGATCAGGGCCAGCAGGGCTCTGGTAAAAAGTAGTGCACTATATAGGGAATAGGTTGCCATTTCAGATGCAAGCTAAGGAAGACCAATGGGAAGGTTTGTGAGGAAATTAATACAACTCAGCAAAAGGCGTTTATTTTCCCCTCTCACCCCACACCCCCATTGTGTTTTTAAAATAACTTACACAATATGTTTTTGAAACAAAGAAGCAGTTAAATTTAACAAGCACCGTGAACGTCATGTCTGCATTTATTTGACAAAACTGGTATTTTATTCTACAAAACTGGTGTCTTTAGCCACATTTCAGAAATTAGAGCTATATTAGCACAGGGAGCATCACTGAGACACTGATAGGCACTCAGGAGGCAAGAGGTCAGCAGTAGGACCTTATTTAACCTTTATTAGGTTAGTCTTGTTGAGAAAACATCTCTTTTACATCTCTATTAACCATAGAAATTGATACCGAAGACGATGGAACATCAGCACAGTGGCCTACTGTACCTGTTTGAGGGCCTTCTTGCAGTGTTTCTGTGAGGGAGAGATGAGCTTGCTGCTGGGGACAGAGGGAGATGAACAGCGTGGCTGAGGAGACAACGGATCAGGCGGCAGCTTGGAGGGCCCTGGGAAGGAAACACAACATAGCACAACTTAGATAGACAGTCAACAACACATTATTAGGCTTAGAAACATCAACCCCCAACGTTAACATCCAAAAAGCTGATAACATCAACATGAAATTGATGTTATTTTAGTGTTTCAGTTCATCTTTAAGATGGATACACCAAAGTAGATATGTTTTTTTGAGATCATACACTATCAAATCTGTTGCATCTAGTTAATTAATTAATCAAAAAGATTGATGAAAACATACACAACATTTTTGCCTTTTTAAATGAAGAATTGTCTTTTCAAACACCAAAAAACCCACCTGCTAGTAGCAAGATTACTTAAAACAACAGCTATTTCCTGTTTTTTTTTACAAGGCTTGCATGTTCATTTCTCACTCACCGTAGCTGTAACCCTTTGACTTGTGTCTCTGTGGTTCTTTTGATAGCATTTGCTCTGATGGATTTTTTTTGCAACGGTATTAAAAACAATAACAATAGAAAACAAAAACAGAAAACAAGATGTCCTTGTGTTCAGTAGATAACCTATTACTTTGTTTCAACGGTTCCTTAACTCATTCATATGAGTACATGAGGAAGTGTGGCTCAAACATCATTTAAAAAAAAAAAAACGATTTCCTGTTATAACAGGAAAAAAATAATGACAGAAATGGCCGAAACTTAAACTCCTTCTAAAGTGTTACTAAGATGGGAAACAGTCTGATGTATGTACAGTATTTATCACAAGATGTAAAGCTGCAAACTCAATAGTGAAAATAGAAACACCACAATAACTTCATGTTTGGGTGGGCCCGGCACCAAGTTATAAAGAGTAACGTCTGCACCCAAATGAGCATCAGCACCCATTTCAGTCAATTTCAAGTAGTGCAATTATATAGCCTAATCATCATGGAAAAAGGTGAAGCTGAAATACAGGCAACTGCCAAAATAATGGAAACACTTGAGTAAATGAGGGATTCAAAGTATTTTGAAAGCAGATGCTTTCCACACAGGTGTGGTTCCTGAGTTAATTAAGCTATTAACATCCCATCATGATTAGGGTCATGTATAAAAATGCTGGGCAGGCCAAGAATGTCTATTATATTGACAAGATATTTGAGTGACCACTCTAAAAATGTAAATACATGTCCTCAAAGATGAAAGGCAGGCGGGAAGAGGCAAGATCAGGTGGGACCATTCTAGCCAATGAGAGGGCAGATACGTGTGTACACAACAGGCCATAGAGATAGACAGAGGAATCATCTTTGCATCTGTGCCATTATAGCTATAACAGTTGAGGATGCCTGGTTGTTCTTTAAAAGTAATTTCCTCACCATCTTAAATAAGCATGCCCCTTTCAAAAAATGTAGAACTAARAACAGATATAGCCCTTGGTTCACTCCAGACCTGACTGCACTCGACCAGCACAAAAACATCCTGTGGCGTACTGCACTAGCATCAAATAGTCCCTGCGACATGCAACTTTTCAGGGAAGTCCGGAACCAATACACACAGTCAGTTAGGAAAGCAAAGGCTAGCTTTTTCAAACAGGAATTTGCATCCTGTAGCTCTAACTCCAAAAAGTTCTGGGACTGTAAAGTCCATGGAGCACCTCCTCCCAGCTGCCCACTGCACTGAGGCTAGGAAACACTGTCACCACCGATAAATCCACGTTAATCGAGAATTTCTCTATGGCTGGCCATGCTTTCCTCCTGGCTACCCCAACCCCGGCCAACAGCTCCGCACCCCGCACAGCTACTTGCCCAAGCCTCCCCAGCATCTCCTTCACCCAAATCCAGATAGCAGATGTTCTGAAAGAGCTGCAAAACCTGGACCCGTACAAATCAGCTGGGCGAGACAATCTGGACCCTCTCTTCTAAAATGATCTGCAGCCATTGTTACAACCCCTACTACTAGTCTGTTCAACCTCTCTTTCGTATCGTCAGAGATTTCTAAACACTGGAAAGCTGCAGCGGTCATCCCCCTCTTCAAAGGGGGAGACACTCTAGACCCAAACTGTTACAGACCTATATCCATCCTGCCCTGCCTTTCTAAAGTCTTTGAAAGCCAAGTTAACAAACAGATCACTGACYATTTCGAATCCCACCGTACCTGTGCAATCCGGTTCCGAGCTGGTCACGGTTGCACCTCAGCCACGCTCAAAGTACTAAACGATATCATTACCGCCATCGATAAAAGACAGTACTGTGCAGCCGTCTTCATCGACCTGGCCAAGGCTTTCGACTCTGTCAATCACCACATTCTTATCGGCAGACTCAACAACCTTTGTTTCTCAAATGACTGCCTCGCCTGGTTCACCAACTACTTCTCAGATAGAGTTCAGTGTGTCAAATCGGAGGGCCTGTTGTCCGGACCTCTGGCAGTCCCTATGGAGGTACCACAGGGTTCAATTCTCGGGCYGACTCTTTTCTCTGTATATATCAATGATGTTGCTCTTGCTGCGGGTGATTCCTTGATCCACCTCTACGCAGACGACACCATTCTGTATACATCTGGCCCTTCTTTGRACACTGTGTTAACAAACCTCAAAACGAGCTTCAATGCTATACAACTCTCCTTCCGTGGCCTCCAACTGCTCTTAAACGCTAGTAAAACTAAATGCATGCTCTTCAACCGATCGCTGCCTGCACCCGCCCACCCAACCAGCATCACTACTCTGGACGGTTCTGACTTAGAATATGTGGACAACTACAAATATCTAGGTGTCTGGCTGGACTGTAAACTCTCCTTCCAGACTCATTTTAAGCATCTCCAATCCAAAATTAAATCTAGAATCAGCTTCCTATTTCGCAACAAAGCCTCYTTCACTCACGCTGCCAAACATACCCTCGTAAAACTGACTATCCACCGATCCTTGACTTCKGCGATGTCATCTACAAAATAGCCTCCAACACGACTCAGCGAACTGGATGCAGTCTATCACAGTGCCATCTGTTTTGTCACCAAAGCCCCATATACCACCCACCACTGCGACCTGTATGCTCTCGTCGCCAGGCCCACTGGCTCCAGGTCATCTATAAGTCTTTGCTAGGTAAAGCTCCGCCTTATCTCAGCTCACTGGTCACCATAACAACACCCACCCACAGCACGCGCTCCAGCAGGTATATCTCGCTGGTCATCTCCAAAGCCAACACTCACTTTGGCCGCCTTTCCTTCCAGTTCTCTGCTGCCAATGACTGGAACGAATTGCAAAAATCACTGAAGTTGGAGACTTATATCTCCCTCACTAACTTTAAGTATCAGCTATCTGAGCAGCTAACCGATCGCTGCAGCTGTACATAGCCCATCTGTATATAGCCCACCSAACTACCTACCTCATCCCCATATTGTTTTTATTTACTTTTTTGCCCTTTTGCACACCAGTATTTCTACTTGCACATCATCATCTGCACATCTATCACTYCRGTGTTAATTAGCTAAATTGTAATTACTTTGCTACTACGGCCTATTTATTGCCCTACCTCATTACTCCATTTACACACACTGTATATAGATGTTTATATTGTGTTATTGACTGTACTTTTGTTTATCCTATGTGTAACTCTATGTTGTTTTTTGTCGCACTGCTTTGCTTTATCTTGGCCAGGTCGCAGATGTAAATGAGAACTTGTTCTCAACTGGCCTACCTGGTTAAATAAAGGTGAAATGTAATTTTCAAAAATTAAAAAAATAGCATCTGTGACAGCATGGGTAGCATCATGCTGTCACTTATTCTTCTTCATTCGCTGATTGCTCCCAAATCATAGGAATCCCCACCCTAGTTGACTACTTTAAAATGGTGGAACCCCTCATTGGCAAAGCCCATGCTAAAGCGGGTTATAACCATGAAGTCCTCTAAATATCTCTATGACAACAGGCATAACTCCGATATAAAGCAGTTTTTTTTGTTAAGTTGCTGAAATGCCACGTGCGTCCACTTATATCAGTGCATTCGTAACAACCTAACCATTTCAAAACTTCTATTTGACCAAATTAGCGTCACAAATTAGCGTACCAAATTCGACTCTCTATCATTGACCTCCATACAAAGACTCCTCATTTCGTGGGCTTCTTTTCATGGACAGATTTTTGGTGGAGTAAAACCTCTCGCTTCACCTCTTCCTCTCTGGGGCATGCTATGCCCCCATAGGATGACCATGCCCCCATCCACAGGACACGAGTGGTCACAGAATAGTTTGATGAGCATGAAAACGATTTAAACAATATGCCATTTCCATCTCAGTCACCAGATTCTGAAGCTGTGCCTGAGATAGAGTTTTCCACCACCATCAACAAAACACCTAATTATGGAATTTCTCATGGAAGAATACTGTCGCATCCCTCCAATGCAGTTCCAGGAACTTGTACAGTATAATCGATGCCAAGGCGCATTGAAGCTGTTCTGGCTCGTGGTGGCCCAACTGTATGTTGGTGTTTCCTCTATTTTGTCAGTTACCTGTATATCCTACCTCTCCTCCTCCCCATTGCCTCATTAAAAGGAGTGATGTTGTAAATATATTGTGAAGTAGTAGCGTACCTCTCCTCCTCCACCGTCCCCTCCTGCCCTCCTGGTTGTTAGCGTTGTAGTTGTTGTTCTCTGTGCTTCTCTGGGAATCAGACAGATTATCACTACCATCCTCCTCCGACCCCTCCTCAGACAGCTCCTTCACCTCCGACCCCTCCTCTGACCCCTCCTCAGACAGTTCCTTCACCACGTCCCCAATGTCCTTCTATTCACAGACACACAACATACACATATACAGTTGAAGTCGGAAGTTTACATACACTTAGGTTGGAGTCATTAAAACTCGTTTTCAACCACTCCACAAATTTCTTGTTAACAAACTATAGTTTTGGCAAGTCGGTTAGGACATCTGCCATTTTGCCACAAGTAATTTTTCCAACAATTGTTTACAGATTATTTCACTTATAATTCACTGTATCACAATTCCAGTGGGTCAGAAGTTTACATACACTAAGTTAACTGTGCCTTTAAACTGCTTGGAAAATTCCAGAAAATGATGTCATGGCTTAAAAAGCTTCTGATTGACTCAAATGATGTCAATTAGCCTATTGGAGGTGTACCTGTGGATGTATTTCAAGGCCTACCTTCAAACTCAGTGCTCTTTGCTTGACATCATGGGAAAATCAAAAGAAATCAGCCAAGACCTAAAAAAAAAAATCGTAGACCTCCACAAGTCGGTTCATCCTTGGGAGCAATTTCCAAACACCGAAGGTACCACGTTCATTGTACAAACAATAGTACGCAAGTATAAACACCATGGGACCACGCAGCCGTCATACCGCTCAGGAAGGAGACGCGTTCTGTCTCCTAGAGATGAACGTACTTTGGTGCGAAAAGTGCAAATCAATCCCAGAACAACAGCAAAGGACTTGTGAAGATGCTGGAGGAAACAGGTACAAAAGTATCGATATCCACAGAAAAACGAGTCCTATATCGACATAACTGAAAGCCCGCTCAGCAAGGAAGAAGCCACTGCTCCAAAACCGCCATAAAAAAGCCAGACTACGGTTTGCAACTGCACATGGGGACAAAGATCGTACTTTTTGAGGAAATGTCCTCTTGTCTGATGAAACAAAAATAGAACTGTTTGGCCATCATGACCATCGTTATGTTTGGAGAAAAAGGGGAGGCTTGCAAGCCGAAGAACACCATCCAAACCGTGAAGCACGAGGGTGGCAGCATCATGTTGTGGGGTGCTTTGCTGCAGGAGGGATTGGTGCACTTCACAAAATAGACGGCATCATGAGGTAGGAAAATGATGTGGATTATTGAAGCAACATCTCAAGACATCAGTCAGGAATAAAGCTTGGTCGCAAATGGGTCTTCCAAATGGACAATGACCCCAAGCATACTTCCAAAGTTGTGGCAAAATGGCTTAAGGACAACAAAGTCAAGGTATTGGAGCGGCCATCACAAAGCCTGACCTCAATCCTATAGAAAATGTGTGGGCAGAACTGAAAAAGCGTGTGCGAGCAAGGAGGCCTACGAAACCTGACTCAGTTACACCAGCTCTGTCAGGAGGAATGGGCCAAAATTCACCCAACGTATTGTGCGAAGCTTGTGGAAGGCTACCCGAAACGTTTGACCTAAGTTAAACAATTTAAAAGCAATGCTACCAAATACTAATTGAGTGTATGTAAACTTCTGACCCACTGGGAATGTGATGAAAGAAATAAAAGCTGAAATAAATCATTCTCTCTACTATTATTCTGACATTTCACATTCTTAAAGTAAGATGGTGATCCTAACTGACTTAAGACAGGGAATTTCCGACTTCAACTGTATATATACATGTATATACAGTACACACCCCCATAAGATAGTACACGCCCCCATAACACGGACTGCTTTGAGTACCTCCTAACATTCAGAGCAATGAACAATGATTCATGTGAATGTCTAATTGTCTGATAAGCTCGCTGTGTGAGTCATAATGTTGCTCTACTTTTCAAATGTCCTTCTTTTAACATATCATTTTTTACAATGTAGCACTGACTATTAGTATGTCAGGCATATCTGAAAACTCTATGTCAATCTCACTTGTCAGCATTCATTTGTTACATGCGTTTGATTCATAGAAATGAGAAACTGACCTTCAGTGTGTAGACCCCCATTCGCCCAGGTACTTTGTAAAAGATCCCTTCGTCACTGCGAGAGTTGGTGTGGAGCATAGCATTAAGACATGCCAGCGGGGAAGTACCACTAGGTAACAGGGGAAAAGGGAACACAGCCAGTTACACTCAATGAAGCAGACAGCTGACTGGCCACTGGAGGGAGACAGTAATGCCTGATTCACAATAAAGAGCTGACTTGAACTGTACTGTGCTCGCTCTGACCTTTTGATTTCACATTGCCCTTTCCAGCATAGTTTCAGCAACGATGGTGGAACCATAGCCAGGCCAAGCTGGCCAACCCAGTACAGTTCGGCTTGGCCTGGCTCAGTTTGGCCCTATCGTGTGAATCAAGCACCAATGTACTGTATTCTGAGTATAACAGCAACTGATGAAATTATTAGGCTGTGTTGGCTGAAATAACAATACCTAACATGCAATAAMATGTTCGTAATGCCATGCTGTAACTTGTTGTTACAAGTTGTAAATAACATGCAATAGGAAAAATAAAACAACATTTTAGTGAGAGTGTCAAGGGACGGGGTTGGGCAAAACTAGCTTTGTCTTACCTTCTGGATGACAAGAGTGAAAAAAATTCAACAAAAAAAGAAATTAAATAATTAGAATTATGTGAATGTAATAATTACAAACAAGAAAAGGAACATAAAAAGAGAAAGAACATGAGCAATCAATCATACAAGAGGAAATTATTCATAAAATGTCTCAGAGTAGGAATGCTTATCTAGGATCAGGTCCCACCCTGTACATGTGATCTTACTCATTGTGATCTAAAAGAACAAAACTGATCCTAGATCAGCACTCGAACTCAATACACTTTATGAATACGGGGCCCCGATCCTGTGTATCAAAACGGGAAGTCCAAACAGAGATGGGGACTAAAGGAAGCTAAAGAAGGAGTCTAAGATGGAGTCTAAGAAGGGACCTTTGAGAACACACAGAAAACATATGAGAACCGGTTCATTTACCTGATCTCTTTCAGTCTCTCCCTCTGGATCACCTGTAGGATCTCTTTGTGGCTCATGGGTGTGTTCGGGTACTTTTCCAATACCTGAAATAATACAGCACAAAATATGTCAATGGATTGCAGTGTAATACATGCTTAAAACCACTTGAGGAATGTAAACAACATCTAGTCGAAAGACAACAACATACTTCCACCTGTCCTAGTACTCACATTGCTTACGGTGTTACTACACATTATCATCAACCCACGATTCTATAGTTGTACCTAGGAATATGAAATTGCGCTGACATATGAGGTCAAATGAAAAACGCTACAGGATGTCCAATGAGCAAGCTTCTACTGAGCTGTTCTATAGTTTCGCTGCTGTCATGTCATAGCTCTGACTCTGAATACAAGTACTGATTTAGAATCAGTTTAGCCTTTTAGATCACAGGGAATAAGATTAGGCAGACAGGGAGGACCTGATCCTAGATAAGCACTCCTTCGGATACGACCCCTGAGTTTTTAAGTCATTAGTGGTGTTGCTGATTTAGACAAGAAAGTCAACCTCTGGGACTGAGCCTGTCAACAACTCCCGCCCAATGATGTAGCTATGTACTGCATGCCTTTGCCCAGTGTCAAAAGAATAGATGTCTTGCTGGGAATAAGACAGAGCTAAATGACCTCATCAAAACATGATTCACTTCCTTTGTGTGTGTATTTGTGTAAGAAGAGAAAGACTAAGCACGACCATCACACCACCCACCACCATCATAGCCATGACATGTCACAAAGATTTTCATATGAATAGTAGTCCTGTTAGCTACCTAGCTAGTAGCCTGGAAACCAGACGTTGAATTGCATTGAATTGTATGTCAGCAGAAATGAGTGTTTGAATCAGGAAAGTGTCCTCTCATGACATCTGCATGCCAAAATGTTGAATAAAATTATATTTTAAAAGCACTTTACCGGTTGTCGGTGCGGTTGGTTCATTTGGGGGGTTGGAATGTGAGAAAAGGAATCCACAGGAAAGTATAATTACATAAAGTTCATGTAATCATACTTTCCTGTGGATATTGTCTCACATTCCAACCATCAAAAGGACCAACAGCAAGGACAACCAATAAAGTACTTTAAAATATAATTTTATTAAACATTCTGGCTTGTAGAGGTCATGAAAGGAAACTTTAATGGTTCAAACACAAATTTCTGCCCCATGTAGAATTCAATCCAATTCAACGTCGGGTTTCCAGACAACTAGCTAGTAGAAGTAGCTACACTACATGACCAAGAGTATGTGGACACCTGCTCGTTGAACATCTCATTCCAAAATCATGGCCATTAATATGGAGTTGGTCCCCCCTTCACTGCTATAACAGCCTCCACTTTTCTGGGAAGGCTTTCCACTAGATGTTGGAACATTGCTAGGGGACTTGCTTCCAATCAGCCACAAGAGCATTAGTGAGGTCGAGCACTGATGTTGAGCGATTAGGCCTGGCTCACAGTCGGCGTTCCAATTCATCCCAAAGGTGTTCGATGTGGTTGAGGTCAGGGCTCTGTGCAGGCCAGTAAAGGTCTTCCCCACCGATCTGGACAAACCATTTCTGTATGGACTTTGCTTTGTGCACAGCTGAAAAGGGCCTTCCCCAAACGGTTGCCACAAAGTTGGAAGTACAGAATCGTCTAGAATGTCATTGTATGCTGCAGCAATAAGATTTCCCTTCACTGGAAATAAGTGGCCTAGACCGATCCATGAAAAACAGCCCCAGACCCACCAAACTTTACAGTTGGCACTATGCATTGGGGCAGGTAGCGTTCTACTGGCATTCGCCAAACCCAGATTCATCACTCCAGAGAACGCGTTTCCACTGCTCCAGAGTCCAATGTCGACGAGCTTTACACCACTCCAGCTGATGTCTGGCATTGCGAATGGTGATCTTAGGCTGCCGATGAACAGTTCTTGTTCTGACATTGCTTCCAGAGGCAGTTTGGAACTCGTTCGTGAGTGTTGCAACCGAGGCCAGATGATTTTTTACACGCTATGTGCTTCAGCACTCGGCGGTCCCGTTCTGTGAGCTTGTGTGGCCTACCACTTCGCGGCTGAGCCGTTGTTGCTCCTAGACGTTTCCACTTCACAATAACAGCACTTACAGTTGACCGGGGCAGCTCTAGCAGGGGAGAAATTTGACAAACTGACTTGTTGGAAAGGTGGCATCCTATGACGGTACCACGTTGAAAGTCACTAAGCTCTTCAGTAAGGACATTCTACTGCCAATGTTTGTCTATGGAGATTGCATGGCGTTGTGCTCGATTTTATACACCTGTCAGCAACGGGTGTGGTTGAAATAACCGAATCCAGGGGTGTCCACATACTTTTGTATATATAGTGTGTGTCAGTGTGTTTTGCTTACAATGTAACAGCAATGATTTGCTAATACATGTAGCTATAGCTAAGCATTTTACTATTACTGAATGGCCAATACAGTGACCAGGTAGCTAAAACACCTTTATAAATTGTTTATAAACACTACTGATGTACTAACGTTAGCTAGCTAGCTATAGTTAAGTTACTAGCTAGCCAACTATTGTAGCTTAGCAATGCTGGCTACCATGCTAGCTGTCTTTCATCGGTCATTAGCGAACGTTAGAGCTTGTGTCCACCAACATGGGGCGATTAGAGCTAAGCTGGAGATCTAACTTAGACACTTGACAACGGGCATGTTTCAATGTATTTTATTAATTCAGAACAAGCTGTCAAATTGAATTTCAGAGCTAACATAGCTTGCTAACTGGCTAGCTCTACGCTAGCGCAACACTTGTGTTTACTTTACAGCGCAAGACAGACGTTATTTTTCTCAATAATACGTAGGTATGCGGTCGAAACAAGAATGATGTCTCTTCACAATTTCCTATCTACAATTGTAAGCTACATGGACACATTGATATAGCTATTTGCTGTAAATGAAACCACAAGACTATCAAGCAAATCTTGATGGACTTCCAGTGCTTATCTAGCCGACAAGAAGGCCTTGCATTGCATAAGCAACATTTCGTCTGCACCAGTGGGTCATGAACTCATAAACACAGTTGTACTAGTGGGAGCAAAGGGAAAACAAGCACAACAAACGTTGAATAGAACGACAGTAAATACCGTTTTAGCAGCTTCTGCCCATGTCCTCCCCTTCTTTTTCTTCTGTCTCTCCCTCATCGCTGCGGTCTTGTACTGATTAGTGTTGAATTTGACAGTGTGCTCCTGTGTTATGTTGCTTTAGTTACCGCGCAAGACCCACCGCTTCTGCCATATTGGTATTTTACTGTAAGGAGTGTGTCATGTGACCCCGAGAGAGATGTCATCTTACTGTACAAATGGAGCTGTCACTAAACACGGGAGTTTTGATAGAATACACATTTGTTTTGATCTTTGTTATATAAAAAATAATACCGTTATTTTCTCACAATAATTAATACTGTGAGAAAATTAGAACATTTTGGGAAGATTGGGTGCTCAGACTAAAATATAATATAATAAAATATAATATTACCGAGTAAATCCTCAACAACGTTAAGGCAGGTGTTTTTCCTTTTCGCCCTATTTGTTGTGGCCAATGGCAGTTCATTCAACTTGAAAGACAGGTATTTTCTCTATTCCCTAAACAATGTAGGCTCATACAAGTTATGTTATGTAACAGTTTGTACCATTTATTCTGATGTTTCTGTACATCAAAAGCTAAACATTACTTTAGTCATATACTTTAGTCAAGGTTCAGCGGTGCAATATTTTCCACAAATGCAAATTACTTTTGGTTACAGACCAATTGTGTTTGGTGAAATAATACACTATGAAATTGTTGATAATGCAGACAGGTCAGATATACAGGTTAGGACAAGAGGATTCTAAAATCCCATGAATGTCTCTATAAATGCGAAAGGATTATAAACAATGGGACTAGCAATCTATTGTACCTCATTGCTAGCAATGCGAGTGAAAATTACTGGAAGTGAATGTTAGCAGTACAGAAAGTTTGCCATCAAACTTGGAAAATAACCACAATCGTAGTACATTTCAGCTAACTACTCATCAAACACATAGCATAACTGTTTTACTGTCATTCTATTAATTCAAACGTTTATCAAATTATCTACAGTCACTTTACTACTTGATTTCCTGGCCACTGGTCACATTTTTTATGCTAATCCTGTAGGCGCTAGTCCAATGAAATTGTTTATTTTCTAACACTGCTGCATGGAATTATTCCATTGTCCTAACCTGTATATTTTTGACCTAGCAAATAAGCATATATGATATACATTGGAATGTTGGAATGTTCTAGAATCTAGACTCAGGGGCCCCCTGGAATGGAACCTTCCAATGGAGTGTATATGGCTGAGGAGGGTCTCTGGGGGTGAGGAGAGCACTGGGTCTGGGGCCCTGATGTTATAGAGCTGGATGATGAAGAGGATGAGACGCATGAAGAGGATGAGCGTGGTGCCTGGTACCTGGGAATAAAGAATAGGGAAGACATGTTACGTATTCGGCTGGCAACTTGAGTGTCTTCTTATATGGATCCTTTCATCTGGATTTTTTTTAGCTGCAACAAAGATTGTCACAGAAATGCTGTCTCAAGAGTAGGCCTAACATAGCAAATATAGTTGTACATCTATTCTGTTTTGTTGAAACGTGTCAGAAATCAAATTACGATATGCATGGTTCTAAACGCTGCCAATTATTAGTAAAGTAGGTAGGACAAATCACCTAACAGTTCATCAGCAAATACTGTAGGAACTCTGAGTGTCCTCCTCTACAGTTTTAAATCATCAGGTTACTACAGGTAACTCACCTGGTTATTATAGGTACTGTAACTCACCAGGTTACTACAGGTAACTCACTTGGTTTATTGATAGGTACTGTAACTCACCAGGTACTACAGGTAACTCACCAGGTTACTACAGCTAACTCACCAGGTTACTACAGGTCTTAACTCACCAGGTTTACTACGGTTCTGTAACTCACCAGGTTACTGCAGGTTCTGTAACTCACCAGGTTACTGCAGGTTCTGTAACTCACCAGGTACTACAGGTACTGTAATCACTTGGTTATTATAGGTACTGTACATTCACCAGGTAACTACAGGTAACTCACCAGGTTACTGTACAGGTAACTCACCAGGTTACTACAGGTAACTCACAGGTTACTACAGTAACTCACCAGTTATACTCAGGTTACTCACCAGGTTTACTACAGTAACTCACCAGGTTAACTACAGGTACTCACCAGTTACTACATGAACTCACGCAGGGTACTGACAGGTAACTCACCAGGCTACTACAGGTAACTCACCAGGCTACTACAGGTAACTCACCAGGCTACTACAGGTAACTCACCAGGTTATTATAGGTACTATATCTCACCAGGTTACTACAGGTAACTCACCAGGTTACTACAGGTAACTCACCAGGTCACTACAGGTAACTCACCAGGTTATTATAGGTACTAAAACTCACCAGGTTACTACAGGTTCTGTAACTCACCAGGTTACTACAGGTACTGTAACTCACCAGGATCGTGACTTCCGGATCCTTCCTGATGCAGTGGTCCTGTCCCTGAATGGGACGTTGGCTAGTAGGTCTCTCCTGGGACTACCGTGACCTCCAAAGTTCTGTTCCAGGTGTGCTCCGTTAAGGTTGAGGTTGTACATGCTGGGTGGGCTCATATCGAGCTCCAGGAGCATCACATTCTCAGCCTACAGAAATAATGAATGAGAGCGAAAGAGAGAGGGAGTTTAATATAATGAACAATGACGATGGAAAGCATCTGCAATTGATGATAAATACATGTGTGGAAAGTGGTTTCTTAACACTAATCAGTTCAGTATGTCAATGGCCCTCAATTAGTTTGGAATGACACAATTCCATGTGTACCACATCTAAACCTGCATCACTATACTGAGAGCTTTACCGTTTCTAAAAAATACATATTTGGGTGTTTTTGGAGTCTTTGTTCATGTTTTCTAGGGCCCCCATACTACACAACAAGGATGAGGAAGTGATTTGCCGTTTGGGGTAAGATTCTCAAAAACAAGTGAAATCAAAAAAAGGTGWCTGGACCCTTCTATAACATTCCGTTTACAAAAGACATTTAGATTTGGTTGTAAAAAAAGAAAACTTTTCCTTTATGTTCAATCTCAGATATGAAAAATGTACCATGGATTAAAAAAAACAAGCATCAACCCACCCGGTATCTACATGGAGCTCCTGCTGTGACAGCCATCTGTGCATATTGGCTGATTGGTCTCTTGTATCCCACCACAGACGTGGGCCTTCGCTTCACCTGATGAGCCGATTTACTGCAATAAGATGTGCAAGGGAGGAAAAGCTAGTTTAGGAGTTAGTTATGGAGTGCAAAGAAAATAATAGACACTATTTTAACGTGACAAAGTAACTTCGATTTCAATAAACATGTGAAACAAGGAAATAATTGACCCTGTACCATTGACTCTGTACCGGTACCCCCTGTATATAGCCTCACTATTGTTATTTTACTGCTGCTGTTTAATTATTTGTTACTTACATTTTTAATTGAACACTTTTTCCCCCTTAACTTCTTAAAGCATTGTTGGTTAAGGGCTTGTAAGTAAGCATTTCACTGTAAGGGTTGTTGTATTCGGTGCATGTGACAAATACAAATTTGATTTGAATCAAATTGCGACTACCCTCATCAGTGACATTATTGTAACTGACTTTGCAGWGCTGTCCTTTCAGCACCACAATGTTTRCCCTGACCACCTATACCTTTATGCAGTGGCTGGCCGATTAGCACCACAATGTTTACCCTGACCACCTATACCTTTATGCAGTGGCTGGCCGATTAGCACCACAATGTTTACCCTGACCACCTATACCTTTATGCAGTGGCTGGCCGATTAGCACCACAATGTTTACCCTGACCACCTATACCTTTATGCAGTGGCTGGCCGATTAGCACCACAATGTTTACCCTGACCACCTATACCTTTATGCAGTGGCTGGCCGATTAGCACCACAATGTTTACCCTGACCACCTATACCTTTATGCAGTGGCTGGCCGATTAGCACCACAATGTTTWCCCTGACCACCTATACCTTTATGCAGTGGCTGGCCGATTAGCACCACAATGTTTACCCTGACCACCTATACCTTTATGCAGTGGCTGGCCGATTAGCAGGGCTGTCCTTTCAGCACCAGTCAATAATATATTTGCTACCATTGCAATACTTAATACTTAATGAATATTAAGCTCATAAGACTAGTATAGAATAGTATAGACTAGCGTAGACTATGTGAACTCACTTACCTTTCGGAAGGAACGAAGGGCCTAGACCTCCACTGGTCCTCGTCACTGTCAAAGTGAAGCCGGTTCATAATCTTGTTCTTTTCTTTGGGAGGGATGAAATTCTCAATTAAGAGATACCTGCAGGTAACACATAAAACAATATTATGAAAAGTGAACCAATTGGGGTAGTGTGTTTGTGTGTATGTGCGTGTCTGTGTGATTATACGTTATTAAAACTCACTTGAACTTGAGTTCTCTGGTGAGTTCRTTCTGTGTCTGCTCAAGCTCCTGTCTAGTAACTACATGCTCATCAATGACATCCCCAATCTCTGCCTTCACCAACTGCAGCTTGGCATACAACTGGATCAACAAGTTAGGAAACACAATAGGAGAGCACAACCATKAAATGTTAACATCCTAATCAAAACAACCAGAAATTAGGGAATAGGATTTTGCATCAGAACACTGTCTAAAATCCCTTTATATTAAACATAAGGTCATGATAATGATCCCTGATGGGCTTTAGGGATATGGAAGGTTGGGGTCAATTCCATTTCAATTCCAGTCAATTCAGATTTACACTGAAATGTAAATTCTCTTCAATGCTTTTCAATTAGGAAAATTTGGAATTGGAGTTTGGTTTACTYTCTGGATTGACTGTAATTGAAATGGAATTGACCCCAACCCTGCTGGTTAGTAATCCATCTTACCCTCTTCAGCTTCTTGGTCTTGAGATCCACCTCCTGCTGCAGGGAGGAGAAGGTCTCTCTCAGCTCTCCCGTCTCCTCATCCTGAGCCATCACCTGCTGCTGGATCTCTCTCTCCCGTCTTATCTAAATACAAATAAAAATGACTTTTATTTTCCAGTGTGGAAACTTCCTTTGTGTAGTCATGTTTCACAATAAAGTGAGGCCTAGCCTGCATGCAAACAATATAACTTTTTTTTTCTTCATATCATAGCCGCACTCCACGGTGCTGACCAAAATCTAAGATACGTAAACACAGAGACACTAAACAACGAATAAACCTGCATGTACAGTACCAGTCAAAAGTTTGGAMACACCTACTCATTCAAGKGTTTTTCTTAATTTKTACTATTTTCTACATTGCAGAATAATTGTGAAGACATCAAAACTATGAAATAACACGTATAGAATCATGTAGTAACCAAAAAAGTGTTAAACAAATCTAAATATATTTTATATTCTTCAAAGTAGCCACCCTTTGCCTTGATGACAGCTTTTGATGTCTTTCTACAATGTAGAAAATAGTAAAAAAATAAACAAAAACCCGTGAATGAGGTGTGTCCAAACTTTTGACTGGTACTGTACATCGAGAAACATGAAATAATATTGAAYTACCACTTTCATCACGGTCATCAGACACAGCACTATTTGTGTTATAGTAGAGGGATAGCCTAGTTGTTTTGTGCCTTCTCCATGACTCCCTCAATCTATCAAATGAACATACCCTATTGGCTTATAGTTGATCTCTCACCTGTTCTGCAATCTCTTGCCTCTTCAATTCCAGCATCTTCTGTTGCTCATTAGTGTGGTCAATAATGTTCTTTCCCCCAGCCAATATTTTGCTCTCCATTGCCTGGAGAGAAAGATACAAGGCCATATGGATGGCTGATTATTGGAAAGATGGACGCTCTGTGTCACCAATAAATAATGTATCATATTAAACATGATATCAAAATGCACATTATTGGCTCATATAGAGAAACAGAGAAAATAATGTATTGTCACCTTATATTTCTCAATAATCTTTTCCATAGCTTCCTGTTCCTTCTGCATGTCGTCCATCATCCTTTCCTTTTCCATCTGTTCTTTTTCACCAAATGGCTTCCATTTCTCTCTGGCCCCTGGGCTGCTATGGCTACTGGTGGGAAAAGCCTTTTTGGGGCTATCCTCCACAGAGCTAAATCTATGTATCGGTATTCTGGAGGTTACAGTTTTTTGGGGACTGGCCTCTACAGAGTTATCCATGGAGTTGAATCTCTCTACCCCTTTTTCATCCTCTTCTATCATCTTGCTTTCTTCTTCTTCCTTTATATAGTATTCCTCATTCCGCTTCCATTCCGCTTCCAGTGCCTTCCACAGTTCTGCATCCCTTTCTCTGTGGGCTACATCCTCAACAATCATACTTTTAGTCAGTCTTCTGCTATTCCTCCTTCTCCTCCTCTCCTTCGCCAGCGTCCCTCGCTCCTCCAGCTGGGCCTTCAGGCGGGCGATCTCCTCCTGGAACTCTCTCAGCAGAGCATCCTTTGGATCCTCGTTGATCTTGGGTTTGTTTTTTATATTTTTAGCCCTGTTAGCGTACCTTAGGGTCGTTAGGGACTCTTCATAGTTCTTGGACGCTGGTCCCAGAGTGGCTACCATGACCGTCTTTGCATTGCCACCTAGTGAATCCTGGAGCAGGCGGGTAAGTTTAGAGTCCCTGTAAGGGATGTGTGTGCTCTTCCCATCCACCAGAGCTGAGATGACATTACCCAGTGCTGAGAGGGACAGGTTGATTTTGGTAGCCTCTTTCAGGCGTTCCCCATTAGCACCTGTCTTTCTCTGGCGTTCGCTGCCAGCCAGGTCAACCATGTTCAGCTTCCCAACCCGTATGTGGTCCTCTCCATCTGCACCTTTCTCACTGCACTCCACCGTGATCATGAAGATGGCATGGGACCGCGAGCTGCGTTCGTTCATATTGGTGAACCCCACAGACCTGGACTCATCTCCTATGTTCATGACATGTTCGAGCTCCATGACGTTCTTGGTGACAACTGAAGACAGATCTTTGACATAAACCCCTGAATCTGGGTTCTCTTTGAGATCTAGTTTCTTGTTGTCTTTACATAACAGATCCCTGACCTCCTCCCGATAGATCTCTAGATAGGATGCCCTCACTAAATATTGCTGATTCTGAGACCTGGAGATCTGTGTAAAAATGTGGTTAAATGAATTTGGGATGATCCCTCTTTCATTGTCTGTGGGCATACCTAGCATCGTGTATGTTTTACCTGTCCCAGTCTGCCCATAAGCGAATATTGTACCATTGAATCCTTGTAACACAGAATCTACAAGAGGTCTGACGGTATCGTCATAAATATCGCTCTGTTTCGACTCAAAGTCGTAGACCGCATCAAAGGTGAATGATTTCATGACTTCTTCAGGTGACGCCCTCGGGTTCCTCAATGTGATCTGGCCCAGTTTTGAATTCACCTCCAATATGTTATCGTTGTCCATAGTCTCCTCTCTCCTGTTAAATGGGCGGCATCGCACTACCACCTTTACCGCCTCGCACTGTTTCGGTCTCGACATATTTATTCCTTTGATCCTTGACCATAAAAATGTATTTCTCCGCAATACAATTAAAAGCCACTGTATCTGTCGCTAATCGCGCATCAAGATGACTCATGTTGCCCCTCTTTCTCGAAGCATCCTCCGCCGAGCGGTACCCAGGTAAGCCAATTCATAGCTTTCGCTGAGAATGGTACCATTCTGTACATGGGCACACCTAATCACACGGACATAGCCTATACCACGTAGACTACATGTACTTCCTCCGACTCTGGATGAATATCCTTGATCCTGGCAACGATAACTGTCTCCACCCTTAATCCGCACGCACCGCACCAAGGCTACATGATACAAAGGATGCTGCGCCACCACTGCTAGAAAACACTGCCGTCAGCCAGCCAGCCCACATCCCCAGTACACACCCTTCTCTCTGCTGCAGACAATAGGAACAAGGCATGTGACCAACAAAACGAATTGGATTAAAGCGAAACCTTGTAAACAGGTGTAGCCTAATGCAATTATTTAATACATGTGACCTAATAGGCATAACAAATTTACCGATTAGCACAAAATGTTCATTCATTGAAAACAAAGAATATACATAAGCCTAGGCATTTGAATGTACTTCAATATCATTATTTATTCATTTACTGGCTCTAAATATTAAATACATCACTGCCCAAACCATGGCATAAAGACCAAAATCACAAATGTAAAAAAAAAAGAAAGAAAAAAGGAACATTCACCTCAGATGAATAAACATGATTGAACAGCCCAAGACTGGTCACTTATGAAAACTGAAATGGCACCCTATATAGTGATCCTGGTCAAAAGGAGTCCACTATATAGGGAGTCATTTGAGATGAAGACATGAATTTAAATTTACATYGAGAAGACTAGGATTGCCAGTTGGRTSTACACCTGCCTCAGATGRATATTACAGCAGAATATTATCAAAAAAGGGAACTGTCAAATAATGTTAACATTTCTTTTTTATTAAACACCCCAAAAAAAGAACTGTTAGTTATGAACTTGAAACATATTGTGATTTGTAAAAACAGGCCCCTCGTGATTTCTCTTCTGCAAACTTCAAAGAAATAAGCACTGAGCTTAAGTTAACAGACAAATACACAGCCTAGGCACATTCTAATGGCAGCCTGCTATTAGATGGTAGCAGTAGATGAGGAAAGTCACTTGTGGAATCGCTTGTTGGAGTCCTTGGCGTGATCCAGCAGTAGCTGACAGGGGGTGAAGTGGTTGCCGTAAACCTCCTCATACCTCCTCATCTTCTCTACTAGCTTGTCGGCACCGAAGGTATCCACAAACCGGAAAGGACCTGAACAGAGAAGGTTAAAATAATGTTTGTAGGATTCACTCTTTCAAAAGGACAAATTATGATAGCACGATAATCTGATAGCTGTCTAAAATACTGAAATTGGATAAATCAAATTTAGTCAAGTCCAGCTCCACAAACTGGAAAGGACTAAACAGGGAAGTTGAAAGAAAAGTCCTAATTGTAGCACAACAAAAAGGCTGTGCCTGCTGTTAAACCTGAAAAGAGTTCAGCAACACATGCAATGTCATTAGAGCTGGTTTTGCTCATGTCATCATCCTGTATGTGTGGCTGGCTCAGCTGGTAAAAGGTCATGGGTTCAATTTCCACAGGGATTRGATATATAGCAAAAATGTATGCAGTCACTGCACTGTAAGTGGCATAAMGTATAAGACCAGTGGAGGCTGCTGAAGGGAGGACGGCTCATAATAAATGGCCAGAATGGAGTAAATGGAATCAAACATGGTTTTCATGTTAGGTGCCATTCCAACCATTATTATGAGCCGTCTAGAGAAGGAACATTTAAGCTCCACTGCTGATTTTCATTCTTGTCCTTTAGTCAGGGAMCAACTTAGACCTGGAACACTGGTTGGTGCAATTCATTATCAGAATKAATTATAGAACAGAAACCCAGCAGTACTCCGTCCGGACCTCCAGACTCATTTGAATACCCTTGCTATAGAGTAAATCCCTACCTCCAAGGCAGGGGGGGAATCCCAGTCCAAACACAGCTCCTATATCTCCCTCTACGGGGCCGTTCAGGATCCCCTCCTGCAGACACATCACTGCCTCGTTCACGAACCGCGAGACCAGACGGTACTGGACATCAGAGTCTGAAGACCTGGAGKAAAAAGACCCAGACAGTTAAGTGGTGGTGTAGAGAGTAGATGATCCTGTGTGGCTCAGGTGGTAAGAGGGTTGAGCTAGCAAATGCCATTCCCACTGGGATCACATACAAAACATGGATGCATTCACTGTACTGTAAGTCACTTAGAGGACATCTCCGCAGTGGTTGCGACTTACACTGAAGGGTTTGGTGTCAACTTGAATTTCTCCAGGAGGTCGTCAATATCGGGGTTGACATCTTTGCTTTTGAGTCCCGGCGTATACACGTAGCAGCCCTTTCCTGATTTGCGGCCTGTTGATGGAAAATATATCTAATTGGGTATCAGATAAAACCAATGAGGATCATGCGTTTCCCATTACATAATTTCTCCCAAAATGTCTTTCTTGATTCTTCACATACGCTCCTTCTCAAACCTCATTGGTGGAGAAGTTCCAAAGGTCCTCCCCTCTTACCTTCTCCTCCAATGTATTAAGAAAGCAAGATGAAGGGATGCAAGAAATCGAGGGAAGTTTAAAACATTTTGAAAGAGCCTTTGTCTCAAAGTCATACAAACAAGAATTTACCCTTAAATCCTCTCTCCACCATGGTCTTCAGCACATCAACGTTTCCACCTCCGAACCTGGATCCGAATGCTTTGCCGAGGTCCTCAGCCACATGGGCAGCCACGTCAATGCCCACCTCATCAGCCAGTGTAGCTGCACCCACTGGGAACCCAAAACCTGTGGTCAGGGCATCCAGCTTCTTGGGGTTAACGCCTTCCTGAGAACACACACACAGCACAGAAATACAGGTACATTATTTGAAWTTTTGGAGACAATACCCACGTCATTCCAACATTGTAGATGAAGAGACAGTGTGTGTGACAACACTAACCTGTAGTACTCGCACTGCCTCAGCTAACATAGGAGCCAGACACCTGGTGGTGTAGAACCCAGGTCCATCCTGCAAACAAGCACACAAGTTATTATAGGCCCATGAAAAGCACTACAGTATAAACTATATCAAATTCATGTATTAGTGTCGTGATGTTTATCAACAAGCTAAGGGAGAACATGGGAAGTGGGCACTGAGCAGAAGCRCACTCACTCCGACAACGATGATGACTTTCCCCTGCTTCAGGCCTACAGCAACAGCAGCGGCAGTGGTGTCTTTAGAGGTCTTATCTGTCGTGATGATCTCCAACAGCTGCATCTTGTCCACTGGAGAGAAGTAGTGCATACCAATAACCTACAGGAATAGAAAATACAACTCTATTTATTGCAATGGCTCCAGTTATACAGGCAAAACTACTCAGTGACCTTGTGGTTAGTGTCCGCCCAGAGATTGGGGGTTCAATCCCTGATCAAGTCGTATCAAAGACTCTGAAAATGGGACATGCCTTCTCTCTGCTTGGCACTCAGTATTAAAGGGATTTTGGCAATGAGGCACTTCATCTACTTCCACAGTCAGATTAACTAGTGGATAAATGTTTGTCTCGGTGTCCAGTATGAAGGAAGTTAGAGGAAGTTTCGCGAGCCAATGCTAACTAGCATTAGCACAATGGTGAAGTCTACAGATATCTGCTAGCAGATACCATAGACTTCCAGTCATTATGCTAACCCTAGTTAGCAATTGCGCTAGCTAGCAACTTTCTTCAAACCGCCCGCATAGACATAAAAATGGTATCCACAAGTTCATCCAACTATGGGGAAATAGACAACATCCCAAAGTATCCCTTTAAGGAGATGATTGGAGGTAAGGCCCTGAAACAGACTAGCATCCTGTCCAGGAGGTGTACTTGTACATCAAGCTGCCTCACGTGACAGAAACAGGAGATTGGCTCCTGCCTCTATGGGATGTTCTGGCTTGGACAARGCTTACTTYTACAGAGACAATAACCAGCCCAAAGCACACAAAACATGTAGCCTGAGAGGTTATTGTGGACAAAGGGATACTAGTGAGTTGTTTGAATCTGGCTTGAAGGAGCAATAAGGCCTTTTTTTTAACAAGAATGTTAATCTCATTGAACTCTTACTAAACCTACCTTTTCTGGCCTCATGCTAGCAGCAGCAATATCTTTGATGGGGAGAGCAGACGTGTTGGTGGCAAATATACAGTGAGGTGGAATCAACTGTAATCAGAAAAAAGTTAATTTAGAACAATGTTGTCCAATAAGAAAYGCTTATTTTAGYTTTGATTTAGAAAAAGCTTTCTGTTGTGCCCCAATTTAAAAATTCTGCACTACTTACAGCTTCCACCTCCTTGATGACTCTGTGTTTGATGTTGATGTCCTCAAACACAGCTTCGATGACCATGTCAGCCTTCTCAAAACCACTGTAGTCCAACTGGCCAGTTAAGCTGGACAGTGTGGAGTCCCTCTCAAATGACGTGATGGCCTTCCTTTTGATTTTGTCATTGAGGCTGGTGATGAAAGTGAGGGCAGGTTTAATCTCTGTACTAGCTACCCAATCAACATTTATGTAAAGTCTGTCGAGAGAGATTAGGGCAGGTTCAACAATTTTTCGTTTCTTCTTTATCAACAACTCCAGCTATGCTTTAAGGGTCAGATCCCCAGACACAGATTAAGCCTAGTCCTGGACTAAAATGCTATTTCTTAATCTGTAGGAAACCGTTCCTAGGAGATTAACCCCCAATATGGCAGACAGCCAGGAGATTGTGTAGCTGAAATAGTCAATAGCTAATTAGTGGTGCGCTATTCGTCTTTTTCTGTATAGACCGACAGCAACTTC
This sequence comes from Salvelinus sp. IW2-2015, assembly GCF_002910315.2. Taxonomy (NCBI): domain Eukaryota; kingdom Metazoa; phylum Chordata; class Actinopteri; order Salmoniformes; family Salmonidae; genus Salvelinus; species Salvelinus sp. IW2-2015. Next base: position 123,667 of record NW_019942943.1, read on the forward strand.
TGGTGCTTCATTATATATATATATATATATATATATATATATATATATCTCTCATTGACTGGCTTGTTCTTGTTTCAGGAAACTAAATAACATATCAGATAATATATCTGGCCATTACAACAAATCAAAGACTTCTGACCAAATGCATAGTTACTGCACCTTGCCTTTGTAGKGCAGTATTGCGCTCTTGTAAACCCACCCTTTGTAGACCTGCTGCTGACCCCTGCTCAACCCTTCCACGGTGGTGTCCTTCAGGACAGTGTGGATGCCCTTGTCCACAGTCACCTGGGCAATGCCTGCACCCATCAGACCTGCTCCCAAGATAGCCAGGTTCCTGGTGGATGCGGAATGAAGAAACAGGCTGTTACAATAGAATGGAATTATTGTCCACCAAGGATTCCCACCCCCCCAAATCATTTTGTTTGTACCATATCTCCAGTTACAAGGTTAATGTCATGACCTCTCAAATAATGAAATCAGCATAAGTGGTTTGATCTCCAAGAAACTCTGAATCATCTGACCAGTATTACAATATTTGTAATAAGGTTAGCATTTTTCACTGATTGAAACATGAAAATAGCTATTTTACTGGTTTTGGGTCAAAGGTCATCACTTACTTAACCGGTCTCTCAGGGACTCCAAAGCGGTTCTTCTTGCATGCCACTTGGCCATGGTAAAGTCCAATCAGGGCATTTGATTCAGAAGTCATTGCCAATTTGCCAAAGTTCTGTAAAGAATGAATAAGAATGATAAAACAGTGACTGAAAGAAACCATGTTCCATACAAAACCATTACATTTACTGATAAGCATACGATTCAGAAATCTATTTAACTCCATGTATATTCTCTGACCTGTGCTTCTGCCAAATAGCCAGAATCTGGGCCCTGTTCCAAGCCAGCCTTCACACTCTGAGGGGGAGAGAGGAACGAATAGAAGTTAAGTCTTTTTCAATAGAACCATGAGAGAAAAGTTTCATCTGGAGCTCTGTGTCCACTTTAAAAATTGCTGCCAATTCATATACTTCACTCACTAAAATCCTCATCATTAAATGGAGAAGTAGATATACCAAAGTCCTACCTCAATGATTTTCAAAGGGGCAGGATACAGTCCCTTGCTCATCTTCATGACTTTGCCAGTAACAGTTTTGTAGATCTGTTGCCGCACAAACTCAATGCCCATTACGTAGTCTTGGACTTCTGCAGAGGAAGGAGAGAAAAACTAAATGTTAAAAGCGTCCAAAAAAAGTATTGGCCTCTAMTATGCAAATACTTACTCTGCATCATGCCTTTCTTCTTGGTGAGCAAGATCTTCTTGTGGACAATTCCCCTGGCACACTGTATGGCAACCTCCTCCAGGTACTCAATGGTCCTCTCCTCTGGACTCTTCAATCCAGGTCCTGGAATATCAAAAAGGGGGATCAATAAGCAGCAGTTAAGACACCTTCCCTGACAGTATCTAACCTGTAAACAATTTCCAGCTATTGTAAATCTCAGAACATTCTATGAATACTGGTATGCTCTTATCAGTAACTTTTATTGATTATAATATTGATTGCATTAGTGCAGTGATTACAATACCTAGCGGGTCCACTAGCTGATGGACCAGACCCATCTTCTTGGCTTTGTCTGCCTTGATGTTTCTTCCAGTCAGCATCATGTCAAAGGCACCAGGAATACCAACCTGAAGACAACATATTTTACACTATGACAGCGTTCCATTTATTTAATTTTTAACTGCGGACACCAAATCAAGAAAATTAAACACTACTACAACAGGCAAAGAGTGCTGCAAATCAGATCAATGTATTAAAGAATACTGTAGCATTATGCAGTACAGTCAGTGTGCGTAGTGACTGAGTTTCACTCTACCAATATCACTGAAATACAACACTGAAAATAAACACAACATGAAGTTTTGGTCCCATGTTTCATGAGCCAAAAGAAAACATCCCAGAAATTTCACAAATTTTGTGCATCTCCGTTAGTGAGCATTTCCCCTTTGCCAAGATAATCCAACCACCTGACAGGTGTGGCGTATCAAGAAGCTGATTAAACAGCATGATTATACAGGTGCACCTTGTGCTGGTGACAATAAAATACTACTAGAATGTGCAGTTTCACACAATACAATGTCAACGATGTCTCAAGTTGAGGGAGCGTGCAATTGGCCTGCTGACTGCAGGAATGTCCACCAGAGCTGTTGAATTGAATATTCATTTCTCTACCACAAACTGCCTCCAACGTCATTTTAGATCATTTGGCAGTACGTCCAACCGGCCTCAACCTCAGACCACGTGTAACCAGGCAGCCCAAGACCTCCACAGCAGTCTTCTTCACCTGCAGGATTGTCTGAGACCAGCCAGCCGGACAACTGATGAAACTGTGGGTTTGCACAACCAAAGAATTTCTGTACAACCTATCGGAAACCATCTCAGAGAAGCTCATCTGCGTGCTCGTCATCCTAACCAGGGTCTTGACATGAATGCAGTTCGGCGTCGTAACAGACTTCAGTAGGTAAATKCTCACCTTCAATGGTACACTGGCACGCTGGAGAAATGTGCTCTTCAGAGGTCGACCGATTAATCGGAATGGCCGATTAATTAGGGCCGATTTCAGGTTTTCATAACAATCGGAAATCGTTAATTTTGGACGCCGTTTTTTTTTACACGTTTATTTAACTAGGCAAGTCAGTTAAGAACACATTCTTATTTTCAATGATGGCCTAGGAACAGTGGGTTAACTGCCTTGTTCAGGGGCAGAATGACAGATTTTTACCTTGTCAGCTCAGGGATTCAATCTTGCAACCTACGGTTAACTAGTCCAACACTCTAACCACCTGCCTCACAAGGAGCCCGCCTGTTACGCGAATGCAGTAAGAAGCCAAGGTAAGTTTCTAGCTAGCATTAAACTTATCTTATAAAAAACAATTATAATCACTAGTTATAACTACACATGGTTGATGATATTACTAGTTTATCTACCGTGTCCTGCGTTGCATATAATCGGTGCGTATCGTTGCTCCAACGGGTACCTAACCATAAACATCAATGCCTTTCTTAAAATCAATACACAGAAGTATATTTTTAAACCTGCATATTTAGCTAAAAGAAAACCAGGTTAGCAGGCAATATTAACCAGGTGACATTGTGTCTCTTCTCTTGCGTTCATTGCATGCAGACTCAGGGTATATGCAACAGTTTGGGCCACCTGGCTCATTGCGAACTAATTTGCCAGAATTTTACGTAATTATGACATAACATTGAAGGTTGTGCAATGTAACAGGAATATTTAGACTTATGGATGCCACCCGTTAGATAAACTATGGAACGGTTCCGTATTTCACTGAAAGAATAAACATTTTTTTTTTCAAAATGGTAGTTTCCGGATTCGACCATATTAATGACCAAAGGCTCGTATTTGTGTTATTATTATGTTATAATTAAGTCTATGATTTGATAGAGCAGTCTGACTGAGCGATGGTGGGCACCAGCAGGCTCGTAAGCATTCATTCAAACAGCACTTTCCTGCGTTTTGCCAGCAGCTCTGCTGTTTATGAATTCAAGCCTATCAGCTCCCGAGATTAGGCTGGTGTAACCGATGTGAAATGGCTAGCTAGTTAGCGGGGTGCGTGCTAATAGCGTTTCAAACGGCACTCGCTCTGAGACTTGGAGTAGTTGTTCCCCTTGCTCTGCATGGGTAACGCTGCATCGAGGGTGGCTGTTGTCGATGTGTTCCTGGTTCGAGCCCAGGTAGGAGCGAGGAGAGGAAGCTATACTGTTACACTGGCAATACTAAAGTGCCTATAAGAACATCCAATAGTCAAAGGTATATGAAATACAAATCGTATAGAGAGAAATAGTCCTATAATAACTACAACCTAAAACTTCTTACCTGGGAATATTGAAGACTCATGTTAAAAGGAACCACCAGCTTTCATATATTCTCATGTTCTGAGCAAGGAACTTAAACGTTAGCTTTCTTAGATGGCACATATTGCACTTTTACTTTCTTCTCCAACACTTTGTTTTTGCATTATTTAAACCAAATTGAACATGTTTCATTATTTATTTGAGGCTAAATTGATTTTATTGATGTATTATTTTAAGTTAAAATAAGTGTTTATTCAGTATTGTTGTAATTGTCATTATTTTAAAATAAAGTATTTATTTATTTATATATATATATATATATATATTTTTTTTTTATCGGCATCTGCCTTTTTTGGTCCTCCAATAATTGGTATCGGCATTGAAAAATCATAATCGGTCGACCTCTAGTTTCAACTGTACCGGGCAGATAGCGTGTATGCAGTCGTGTGGGTGAGCAGTTTACTGACGTCAACGTTGTGAACAGAGTGCCCCATGGTGGTGTTGGGGTTATGGTATGGGCAGGCATAAGCTACAGACAACGAACACAATTGCATTTTAACGATGGCAATTTGAATGTACAGAGATACTGTGACGAGATCCTGAGGCCCCATTGTCGTACCATTCATATGCCAACATCACCTCATGTTTCAGCATGATAATGCACAGCCCCATGCCGCAAAGATCTGTTTTACTGTGGTGTTCAGGTAGGGTTTCTGAACGTATAAAGTATTTTCCCAGATACTGACCATCTTAGGGAGTCTCTGTGTTCCTCCAGCTCCAGGTAGAAGACCAAGCATCACCTCAGGGGTTCCCAGCACTGTCTTCTTACTCTTAGTAGCAACTCTGTACTGGCAGGCGATGGCAAACTAAAGACACAACACATTGAAACATTACGTTTAGAAAATCATTAACTTTGGAAGAAAGGAAGTCAAATTTGTCTTGTTGTCCGAGATTATTTTGTAATTTGTTACGATACTGAGTAATAGTAGACAAAGTGAAATTGTGGGACTTGCTTTAGCTCTTTAAAAGGTATTTTTTTGTGGTAGTGGAAGATGTGTTCCGATTATAGATTTGAAAAGCAGACTAAGATGCCATACATTGTAGGGAAAGTGGTCAACATTTTAACAAAAAATGTGAAGGGATACTTTGGGATTTTGGCAATGAAGCCCTTTATCCACAAGTTAGATGAACTCGTGGATACCATGTGTGTGCAGTTTGAAGGAAGTTGCTTGCTAGATGTTACCATAGACATCCGGTCATTGTGCTAATGCTAGTTAGCATTGGCTCATGAAACTACCCCCAACTTCCTTCATGTAGGATGCAGAGACATAACAATGGTATCCACAAKTTGATCTGACTCCGGGAAAGTAAAGGGCTTCATTGCCTAATTCCTGAAGTATGGCTTTAAAAGGTGAGATTAAATTTAGTTGACTCGGTTACTAAAACAGCTGTATCTTTTGATCGGTAGAATATATTTCTGTTCCGATTTAAGATTTGAATAGCAGAGAAGTAGACCAAGATGTCATRCCGTCTAAGTATTTGTCTACGTTGTTGGGAAAGTGGTCAGAAGCCGATRTGTCAAGTCACAATAGGCCTTTTCACACTGCTTTGTCCTCAGCAATTTGCTGAGGCACTATTACAGCAACATTTTTTAATTACTTTTCTAGCCTAAACGGTGTAAGAGGAGTAGCATGCTAAATAATAATAAAAAGTCTATAGTATGACAAAGATTTAAACTGGGACGTTTGCTGTTGCAAGTCGCTTAGAATAGTATTTTTTCAATAATGATGATTATTTTATGTATTAGTGTAAAGGAAGTAATTTTGTTCACCTCTAAGCCGCCTCCTAAGCAGGAGCCGTTGATGGCCGCAACAATGGGCTTGGGCGATTTCTCAATCCTCTCAAACATCTTCTGTCCCTCCTGAGATAGCTTTGTGACCTCCTCGGAGGTGTTACAGGCCTGGATCATGCTGCAAAAAAGAGGAGAGACAGTAGTGGGGGGAACACGGAAATTAGCACCCTAGAACACTCAAACCTTGCATAGTGGTGAAATGCATTACGCTAGACTGATATGCAACATTGAGAATCAAGTAAGCCTGAACTAGGCTACTTTCTAATCTGAGTACAGCATTTTAATTACACAGCATGTAAGCCAAGGTGGCACCAAATATTAACATTTATATCATATAATGTGAAAGGTGTGACTGACTTGATGTCAGCTCCTGCAATGAAGCAGCCAGGCTTGGAGGAGATGAGGACAGCACTCTGGACTGCATCGTTGGCCAAGACCTCATTAAATACTTCTATCATCTCATTTTGCATCTGGACCGACAGAGTGTTGACCTGCAAAAACATGGATAGACATACAATACTGGTGCCTCCTGAGTGGTGCAGCGGTCTAAGGCATTGTGTTGCAGTGCTTGAGGGGTCACTACAGACCCGGGTTCAATCTCATAGGGCAGTTTAAATTTGATGGTACTGTACATGGAAAATGTATTTTTAAATACATTACCTTAGAATTTGGGTCATTCATCCGAATGACCGCCACATCCTCTTTCACTTCATAGTTGACATGGGTTCGGGCTGAGAAGAGAGAGAGATCAAATTAAACGCCATACATTTATAATCAAGTTATTATCACAAGTAGTCGTTCAACTTACCTGACATGGCAAGGGCAACTGAAAAGGTACGGCATGAGATACCTAAAAATACAAAATAAGAAGAGGGTTAACGTTAACTAAATTCAATACATTAGTTACTGATAAGGAAGTTAGCTAGCTAACAAAAACTAGCTAAGGTTGAGGAAGTGAAATATTTAGGCAACGCTTTATTTATTCTAGGCCTGGGGCTGCAACAGAGAACTCATGACAAGTGTTGATGACGAGACGTATGGGGGGGGGGTGTCTGACCTCAAAAAGACAAGACACTGAACTTTCACCTAGATTCCTTGTCTACACAGCAAATTAGACAATGACAAATGGAAGCATATAATGTAAAGTGTAGATTTATCAAGAAAACAATTAAATTGCATAGAAAGTTTGATTCTGGCGATGAGTGGGTGTTCATATCTAGCCAGCTAGACTAACGTTAACTTAATTCATGTGACGTAGCTAGTTTGCTCACTCGGTGAAAGTTCACTCGCATCAGTTAACTGCTAACTATCTAGCTATTTTAATCTTAGTTCATGAATTACAAATAGGGAGCGAAAGCCAGATGTGTGCACCAGTAAAGTTGCGTTGCTAAATTAGTTAGTAAACTGTGTCAGTTAGCTACCGGTAGACTTCTGACAGCTAAATTAACGTTTGCTAGCCAAGTTAGCTGCACCATTAGCACTAGTTAGCATCTCAGACAGAAGAGAGGCGCCGGTTTACAAAATGTGGCTAAACAATCGAATAACATTTGACTTTGGCATCAATTGCACACATTTCAACACAATTTTACCTGAGAGGACGTATCTCCTTGCTGTAATTCTGGACAGCGCACCCAGGGCTCGAACACCAGCCATTTTAGGAGGTCAAGAACACCGAAACAACCTGACTGCTGACAGCCAATGATTTATAGATACACTAGATGACTATTTAGGGGGCGCAGTGTTAAAGCCACCGTGCCTCCATCTTGGCACTCCCCCACGTTGTAATTTCTACATTCGTTTTTGCCACAATTCTTTTTTACAGACACATTCATCCATACTTTTAAATTATATTATGTGAGCAAAACATAAATATATATAAGCATTTTCCTTGAAGTATATATATTTTTTTAGAAATGACTAATGTTACTGTCCCCACTACAACAACAAAATAGCTAAATACATTAAATTTTTGTCCTTGAAACATTTAATTAAAATACCATTCGTTCCTATGGAGGACTGCTTCTACCGGGGAGTGACAATATGGCCGACCGGTGGTTTCAATCCAGGGTTTATATACATCATTGCCGACAACCGAAAGACATGCGGGAGCACATGACAGTAGTGGGGCGAGAAATACATATTTATAGCGTGTTTTTATACGCAGTAACACATTTTATGGGGAAAATGTATGGCGTTTTTTTTTAGATGGTCTTCATCAGCTAACATCACTTTTTGTGAATTTTGAAGAATTTATGTAATGAGGAAAAACACATGAAGCACATAAATGCTTCATAATTAAAAGGTCATGTTAAATGGCTTCTATTATCTCATAGAACGAAACGTATAAAATCTCCTAAACCTGTGTAAAACCTCAGACCTTATTTTCGGCGTTTATTCCAACACCCTATTCATTCACCATATCTTTTTTTAAATAGGGACGGATGAACGAACCGGAGCTAATTTATTTCAGGGTTTTTGAACTACAAACTATGATCTGTATTTAATCCAATGATTTATAAATACACTAGATGACCAATWKGGGGCACTGTGTTGAAGCCACCGCGCCTTTGTCTTGGCACTCCCTCACCATTGTAAAACATATTTTGGAATCTATAGAAATGCATTTATTAATGTCTACATTCATTTTTTTCAACGATTATTCTATTAAAGACACCTTAATGCATACTTTTAAATTATATTATGTGAGATAAACATACAAATAAAACATGAAAAAATATACAAAAACATTTGCCTTGTTCACAAGCAGTTTGAAGTGACTCATATCCAATTTTTTGGCATATCCGATTTGTATCTGTTATTTTTCTGGAAGTCTGAACAGCATAAAGCCACAATGAATCGGATATCTCAAGCCATATTTCAAACCACCTTCRTAGGTCAGAAGTCAGATACAAATCTTATCCCTGGCCATGCGACTTGTGTCTGAAYGGACAAATCTGCCCTCAAGTGTTTTTTGGACTGTTATTTGGCATATCTTGTTGCTTGCTAGCTACTCTGATGTCAGTTTCACAAGAACATGAAGTGGTAGCTAAGTAGCTTGTTAATTGTTTACAAACAAATTACTAAATGTGCTAGAAAGCTAAATAGCTACCTACTGTAGCTAGTTGAATGCTGTGGCTAGCCTAAAATGACTCGTTTTGAAAGTTGGATCATCTTATCCTTTGAGGCTTTAAATGTGTTCTTACACTATGAWTTTGAACATTCACAGCAACTGGGAAATGACCATGGTAGGCATTGTTGTCATATAGCTGCTACATAACTCCTTAGTGATGGAAAGCACAAGCACAACCACCAATCAGCCTACACCACTGCGCACACACCTGTTGTTACTATGACAACTAGCGTAGCCATTTCAGCAAATGACTGCTGTCTGAACACACACAAATCTGATTTGGTCACTTTTAACTTGCTGTTTGGACAGTCAGTATTTCCCTCCCAAAAATGTAAAACAAAACTGATTTGAGCCTTACAATACATAGTATCAGCAATCGAGGGTTTATATATACATCATTGGACAAAACTAAAGTCTGCTGAGGCCCTAGCAGACAGGCGAGACGTAAAATTATTTATATTGTCAGAAAAATGTGTATCATTTTGACACTTGTAGTTGATATGTGCAACAAATCATGAACGGTTATGAAAAATGTAACATTCTGACCTTAGTTYTTTTGTATTTTCTTTGTTTTAGTATGGTCAGGGCGTGAGTTGGGTGGGTTATCTATGTTTGTGTTTCTATGTTGGGTTTTTCGTTTGGCCTGATATGGTTCTCAATCAGAGGCAGGTGTTAGTCATTGTCTCTGATTGGGAACCATATTTAGGGAGCCTGTTTTCTGTTGTGTTTTGTGGGTGGTTGTCTTTTGTGTCTGTGTGTTCCACACGGAACTGTTTCGGTTTTCGTTCGTTCAGTTTATTGTTTTGTATTTCAGTGTTCAGTTTGTTCTATTAAAGTTTCATCATGAACACTTACCACGCTGCCGCTTTGGTCCTCCCTCTTTCTCCCTAGAAGATCGTTACAGAACCACCCACCACAACCGGACCAAGCAGCGTGGTAAAGGCAGCAGCAGCGATCGCAGGACTCCTGGACCTGGGAGGAAATTCTGGACGGCAAGGACCCTGGGCACAGGCTGGAGAGTATCGCGCCCCAAGGCTGAGCTGGAAGCAGCGAAAGCGGAGAGGCGGCGGGTATGAGGAGCACGAAAGCGCGGCTGGAATCCAGAGAGGCAGCCCCAAAAATGTATTGGTGGGGGCACACGGGGAGTGTGGCAAGCCAGGTAGGAGACCTGAGCCAACTCCCTGCTGCTTACCGTGGAGAGCGAGCGTACGGGCAGAACACCGTGTTATGCGGAAGAGCGCACGGTGTCTCCAGTACGTGTGCATAGCCCGGTGCGATACATAGCAGCGCCTCGTATCGGCCGGGCTAGAGATGGGCATCGAGCCAGGTGCCATGAAGCCGGCTCTACGCATCTGTCTCCAGTGCGTCTCCTCGGGCCGGGGTACATGGCCACCAGCCCTACGCATGGTGTCTCCTGTACGTGTGCATAGCCCATTGCGGCCTATTCCACCTCGCCGCACTGGCAATGGCTACGATGAGCATTCAGCCAGGTAGGGTTGGGCAGGCTCGGTGCTCGAGACCTGTAGAGGCTCCACGGTCCGGTCTATCCGGTGCCTTCTCCACGCACCAGTCCTCCTGTGGCAGCCCACGTACCAGTCTCCTGTGGCAGCACCTCGCACCAGCCCTCCGGTGCCGGCACCACGTACCAGGCCTCCAGTTCCTGCACCCCGCACTCCCCTGAGGTGCGTGTTCCCAGCCCGGTACCACCAGTTCCGGCACTACGCACCAGGCCTACTGTGCGCCTCCCGGTCCAGTATGCCCTGTTTCTGCTCCCCGCACTCGCCCAGAGGTGCGTGTCCCCAGCCCGTATCACCAGTTCCGGCACCACGCACCAGGCCTACTGTGCGCCTCAGCACGCCAGAGTCTTCCGTCTTCCAGCGCCGCCTGAAGCCGCCCGTCTGTCCGGAGCCGCCTGAGCCGCCCGTCTGTCCGGAGCCGCCTGAGCCGCCCGTCTGTCCGGAGCCGCCAGAGCCGCCCGTCGGTCCGGAGCCGCCAGAGCCGCCCGTCGGTCCGGAGCCGCCCTCGGTCCGGAGCCGCCCCTCGGTCCAGTGGGGCCTTTAGTAGGGTTGCCAGTCCTAGGTTGCCGGCGAGGGTCGCCGCTCTAAAGACGCTACTGAAGCGGACTAAGACTATGGGGAGTGGGGTCCACGTCCACGTCCACACGGAACTGTTTCGGTTTTCGTTCGTTCAGTTTATTGTTTGTATTTCAGTGTTCAGTTTGTTCTATTAAAGTTTCATCATGAACACTTGCCATGCTGCGCTTTGGTCCTCCTCTCTTTCTTCTCCCAAAGAAGATCGTTACACATTCATCATTTCACATAATTTCAATAATTTTTGGTGAGAATGATAAGAGTGTGTCGCTTACTAGTGTCAAAGTGTGTCAAAGTGATAACAGTGTCAAAGTGATAACAGTTTAAGAAAATAAGGAGGTATTTAGTCCTTGCCTCTTGGGTTATGCGTGTGTGTGTGTGAGTGTGTGTGCATGTGTGTGCATGCGTGTGTGTGTGTGTGTGTCAGACCCTGAGAACAGTGTACAGTAGTCTCTGAATCCTTACAGCTGAGGCTGGTCTCTGTTTGTGTGTATTGTTGTGAATACAGTGACCTAATTGTTGGCACAATTCTAAGCGTTGCATACTCAGTTGCCTGCAAAGCCTACAGACACAACGGTGACTTACTATTCAATGCCAAAATCAGCTAAAGAGCTCATGAAGCCATTGCAGATGTCATAACTCTCCTGTGACGATCTGAATAATCCTTCCAAAGTTGAACCCACCAGAGGGGGACTGTCATAAYTCTCCWGTGACGATCTGAAGGATCAGGTTACAGTGGGTCCTCTCTACAGYGTGTTCTYTCTCTCGTAGAGGGGGAGAGCGGGAAGTCGGCTGTTTTATGGTGGTCATAAAATACGCTGCCCCTATGCTCTGTAGTGTTTGAGATTGGAATGTAAACTGTGGAACACAGAGAGACCCTTGGACATCAAAAGTTTGAATAATTAAACAATATTTCTATTGTTAAGAATGTGTGAGTGGTCCGTGGACACTTAAAGGGACAGTCACGAAGAGTGTTTCATTTGGTGATCTCATGAAGGACAGGAAACACACATAACTGTATCTCTTAAAGTGTACATTTCCCAGCAGTCAGGTTTACATCAAAATATTGTGAAACATATGTGATTAAACATGAAACTATTTGTGAAAAGATGTAATGTGATGTTAACCTTCTAAATGAGAGTATGGATTGTCATATAAAGTTTGACTAGTCAGTGGCCACACCGCCGTGAGCCCAGACATCACATTAGGCGTCATAGAACTGCCCCTTCTTMMACAGAGTATAAAACCCACTTCCTACGAAATTTCCATTAGGCCAGAAAATATGGAGCTGACGCTACATGTTGAAATGGTTAATAACTAAACCTCTATAGGCCACGGAGACCATACTGCTGTAGTTTTGGCTACACGGCTGGAAATGGTTAAACTCTGAGACTATCGATCACTACAGGATAAGAGTAAATCCTAGACGTATAATTACTAGTCTGCAGCTGGAAATTATGTAAGTCTAGGACAAGAATACCGACAACCGACAAAACATCTATTCTATGCGACAACCATGAGTACGCTTGACGTATCCATTATGAACACAACCAGAGACTTTCTGTTGATTGACTCTCCAGCARACGGACCGGATTCCAACAGAGAAGACAACAACGACATACGGGCGTAAATATATACATTGCAATTATTCTCGAATGAGCGGTGGTTCATGTGCAAAGGATTAGCATTTCAATTAATATAATTATTAACTGTGTGTAGTGAATCCATTTTGTCTTTCCCGCTCTTTCTCAGTCCCCACCCTTCCTTTGTCTACCAAGCCGTCATATCGGCTTTGTCTGCTAGGGACTTTTTCTTTGTATCATGTAGTAACCCAAATATCTACTGTTTGTTTGTTATGTAATTCTGTGTGATTATTTAGTTAGTTAGTAAATAAATAATTAAGCCAATTTGTATATCGCTGATTCATGATTTAGGCTAGGGTTCGTGCAGATATACAAGGGTTTGTGACGTGCAGTAATGAGAACTGATGAGGTAATAATAATACATTAATGAGAATGACTAATCAATAAGATATGAAAATATCTGAAGAGTTATATTTGGGAAATTGACACTTTGTAAACATAATTTTTCCGTGGTGCCCCGACTTCCTAGTTAATTAAAGTTACATGATTAGTTTAATCGCGTAATTAAATTACACATAGAGAATTGATTTGATAAAATAACAGTCTTCACTTTTAATGATAGTCCAGACACGACACAGAGAATGTAATACTACTTGTTCACTCAGTCTGCACCAACTGCTTCACATTAGACACAGAAGGCAGAATATCCAGACACTAGGAATGTAGTTAGATGAGTATCACTTACGATGCCTTATGCTGTGGCACAAAGTATACTATATAAAGTTAAATTGAACCTCTCAACATGTTTCAAGTTCCCAATGTATAATCACATTCATTGTTAACACTGAGGATTTTGCCTCTGTATAAATGGCAGCCTTGGGGCTCTGCGTGGCAGTTACAGTAGCTTGATGGTCACTACAGAGGGTGACTGTTGTATTGAGGTTGACGTGTTGTATTGAGTGATACTGATAAGAAACAACCTCTTCTCTAACATGTCCTCCTTGTCTTGTTCTGTCAAAGTTTCCACAGCTTCGGGGCACACTGCGTCCCACAGGACAGCTTCGGGGCACCACTGCGTCCCACAGGACAGCTCAGAGATGTCAATATTAGATTCAAAGTTAACAGTAACAAACTCTGGTTGAACTGTCGTGGCATGGATACCCTCATCATGAAAGAGGCCTTTGATTCGCATGGCCACATCCATGTAGGAAGCTGGGTCTAGACATTTGATGTGTGCCGTGGCAATGATCCTGCTCCCTGCCAGCTGCCAGATGTGTAGGTCGTGGACAGCCAACACACCATCCAGGCCCCTGAGCCTCCCCAGCAGCTGGGGCATGTCTATCTGTTTAGGAACAGTCTGCAGGAGGAKGAGGACTGACTCCTTCAGGAGAGGGAAGGTGGTATAGAGTAAGAAGCCCACCATAATGATGCAGAGTGTGGAGTCGAGGTAGAGCACCCAGCAAGGGCCAGCGAGGTGCACTGTAGTCTGGGTACTACTACCAAGCATGGTGATCAGTGTAACATTGACATGTTGTTGGTGGTGGTCAGTGTAGTCGTGGCTGTTGTAGCATGGGTTGACACAGGTCTCTCCAGCATGGCAAGGCTKCCACACGTAGGTGAAGGTGAGAGCGTTGACCACAACGATGACAGAGCCGAGGGCATCACCCAGCACGTGAAGGAAGACACCCTGCATGTTGAGCTGTGAAGCAGAGTCATGATGGCTCTCGTTCCAATCCTCCAGGGTGATGTCCTTCATGTGGACYACAAGGTTGTCCTTATYGGGGATTTCTGTGGAGTATTGAACATAAAAGACCTGATTTGGTGATAACATATGACATGGAGTACAAGGAGTAGAATGTTAACACAAATACACTGGTACCCAGGCTAAGCATAAGAATCCTGAATGATGAATAATACAGGCCTTTATATATGCCTACCCTCATTTTCCCTCTAACTATTAGGCTACCTTGTGTTCATCTACAAACAGATTAGGGCAACATATTAGACCAGCAGGTAGCTTAGCAGTTAAGAGCRATAGGCCATTAACCAAAAGGTTGCTGGTTTGAATCCCTGAGCTGGTGAAAAATCTTTCAATGTGCCCTTGAGCAAGGTGCTTAACCCTAATTGCTCATGTAAGTTGCTCTGGATAAGAGTGTCTACTAAAAATCTAATACAAATTAATTTGCAGGATTGTGACCTCTGTTGGATTTTTAACTAACATGCTAGCAGTTACCATAGACTTCCAGTCATTGCGCTAACGCTAGTTAGCAACGTCCTTCAAATTGCACGCAGAGACATAAAAATGCCATCCACGAGTTCATCTGACTCTGGACAAGTAGATAAAGGGCTTCACTGCCAAAATCCTGAAGTATCACTTTAAACAGTGGTATATTAATTTCCCTTCACTAAACGTTGTGTTAATTGATGATCACAAAGAACATTACTCATACAGCTACAATTATCAAACAACTACAGAAGAAAAGGTAAATAGAACAGACATACCGTGATCTCCTCCTGGACCTGCTCTGAGATCCCCTGTCTTCAGACTGCAATTAAACAGGATAGGCCTACTGGTCTCATCTTCAAAGGATTCTCTCCCTACTCTCTCGGATTTGTGAAGTTTGTTAATTCCACGAGAGCCACCATGCGAGTGACCGTGTCCTGCGTGTTCGTGGAACAACAAAAGACCGAGCATGTTTACAAGAAGTCCCGCAGCTCCAACTCCAATAACCACTCGGGGACTTTCAATCTCGTGAGGCACTGTGAACCGCTCGACTGCCTCAATACTGATGGTAAAGCACATGGCAGTTAGGAATACGGCATTGACTAGAGCACCCATCACTTCTGCTCTGATCCATCCGAAAGTATTTTGACTCGTTGCTTGAGTTTTCTCAGAGAAGTGCACAGCAATAAGGGCCACAACCAGGGCAATGACACCCGGCAGCATATGGAAAGAGTATGACAGCATTGACAGGGAAGCAGTTATACGGCTGACGACAACTTCAACGATGAAAAACGCAAAAGTAATGGACAGCATGCAGAGCAGTCGGAGACGATTTCGTTCCCAAGCCATTTTCACCGCAGCAATACAACAGTCGAACAAAAATTAGTCGAGTATCTTCAAACTATCTCGCGAGTTGTAGTGGCAAACCCGTTGTCCATTGGCAAACTAGCACCATGGACAGCAACCAAAACGGTCGCCAGGGGCAACTTGCAGAAGCAACGGCTTGTTTCCCTCGTGCTCCATTGACAAAATGGCATGCAACAATGTTAGTAACTATATGTTCTTAAATGTGATGTTTTGGTGCCTCTTGGGGAATTAAGAAAGCTGATTGAGGACCTTATTACTGATGAATGTGTTTTTTTTATGACCATGTTTTTCTTTTTACTTGCATTTATATTTTGATGTGTGTATTTTCTGTAATTTATGTAATTCAGGGCTTATCTGTAAAAGAGACCTTGGTGTCAGACTCCCTGATAAAATAAAGGTTAAATAAAATACAAAACGTTACACAACTGAAGTGGATTAGTGCTGTTTGCTGAGAGCTGATGCACCAAAATAATCATCMATTTATTACACTTTTTTTTTGCAGTATTTGATGAAGTTTCAATTTGTTAGTTCGTATAAATCACAAATTACACAATCTATCAKATGGGTCTAGTTAGGCTATATGTTGATTATCAACATTTATTTTCATTTCACCACCAGAAGGTGGTGGCAAAAGACAACTACGAGAGATGTTTGAGATGCTGTTCTCTGTTCGTCTGTATTTCCAGCTGGCGTTGCTCTCGTCTCKTGAGGAGGAGGACACTGATATTCGCTGTCAAGTATTTGACCAATAAGGGGGCAGGAAGTAGGGCCTATCGGTCATGGATAGCAAAATGGGCCCAATCAGATGTTAATACTCCACATAGCAACCCCAATCACAGCTGAAGGGGGGCTTGGTCGTGAAGGTGTAGTAGTGGTTACCCCTCCCCCTCTAAACTGTCTTGTTTTGACACATTTTTGTTTTGCTTGACAAGCTAACCCATTTTTTTTCAATCAAAGCTAGCTGGTCAACACCACATTGAAACCATATATAGCTAGCTACATGTGTTTCTGTAATTTCAAACGATCTAAGTAATGTTGCTGATGTGCTAGCCAGCAAGTGTATCGTTGGGCACATTTGGAATACAATGCCATCTTCGATGGAAGGATCTTCTAGAGAAGGTGAACCGTTTACTGTGAAACATGAGCTGAAAAATGGTAAGTTGTCCAGCTAGCTATATTTCTAACTAGCTAACGTTAGATAATAATGTGAGATGAATTTATCTAGCTACTAAAAGTGCTGATGGTGATTAACGTTACCTAGCTAAATAACCGGTTAGCTAGTTAATGAAATGGCAACGGTTAGCTAACTTAGCTAGCTACAGTAGCTAACGTTACTCTGCCGCTGGGATTTGCAAGTGCTGTCTGTCAAATCCAAAAAGGCAGGTAAAGTGTCAAGCCATGCAATTTSCTAAGCAAACTAAGTTAACTTGACCGTCGCCATGCAGGCTCGTGTTTTAAAACTGTGACATTAGTTATCATTCAGTCCAAAATGACAAATACAAAACATCAAACATTAGTAAGAAGTAGAAGACCGACGAGCGCTTGACAGGGGAGTGTTGGCCAATAGTTCATGTTTGCTAGCTAGCTGTATGTGTAAGCCTGTTTACCATTCGTGGCGGTAGTTACATAACAGTAGTAGGTAATATGCCTATTCGCGTCTTGTGTTCCCGCCATGGTGGTTGTTTTGTTCGGCTGTCATTATTCCATGGATGTCAGGCGCGAGAACCTTGAGYGAGACCTGTCATCTGAGTTGCATCTTCAGTTGTTGAATACACTGCCCTGTCTGTCTTTCAAGTTTCCATTATCCCACCCTATCAAGCATTTTGGAGGATGTCACAATGTAATCATTTATTGCAAGTAAAATTGAAATGTTTTCTTTTGCTACTAAGAATGTCATCTTTATTTGCTTCATGTGATGTTACTCTGAATATGCCGACCAATGCTTGACAGTGTAATTACTATTAATTGATAGTCATATCCATGATCCAACATACATATGAATACTTAATTACAGCATTTTCCAAAGCTTGCCTCTAGCTCACTTCACTAAGCGTTGAGATCGCAGCGACTGTAAAGTAAAAAACAGCCCTCTGAGGAAAGCCTGTATAGTGAAGGGCACCTCACCACCAATGCATCCATCCTAGTAACACACATGCACATACACTCCAATTAAACAAGATAAATAGAGGATGCGTCCCTGTGAGGTTCTCGAGGCACATCATTCTGTTTCCTCTAGATAGGAAGGTGGCCCCATTTCTGCCAAATATCTATCTACGATGCTAGCTCAATCTCAGCACTATGCAGCCTCAGTCCACACTGTGTGAGAGTGATGTGCATGGGCTTACTAGGCTAAGGCTACATACAAGCTTCCCTCTCTCACCTCTCCCTGTCTCTATCTCTTATCTCTTATCTCTCCTCTCTTATCTCTTCTCTCTTATCTCTCCTCTCTCTTATCTTTCCTGTCTTTCTATCTCTCTCTCGCTTGCTCTTGCTCTCTCTCTGCCCTTAATGTGTTTGTGCACAAAGCATTAGTAGCCATCATGGTTGATCTCTCTCTCTCTCGCACTCTCTCACACTCTCTCTCTCACTCTCTCTCCCCTCCCCCTCCCCTTAATGTGTTTGTGCACAAAGCATTAGTAGCCAACATTGTTGATATCTCTCTCTCTCGCTCTCCCCCACTCCCCTCCCCTTAATGTGTATGTGCACAAAGCATTATCAGCCATCATTGTTGATATCTGCATGCAAAGTGTAGTGATCTATTCCAGGCTGTGTCTGAATATAATATGCCCCTGTTCTAGATTAGAGGTCAGTTTAATTGGTACCAATGCTTTAGCCAGCTGTAAAAACACAGAAAGAAGTTATCATGCAGGAACCCAGGAGGAATAATAAATAAATAAAGCGTTTTTTCAAAAACAGGGGTGTTGAAGAGAGAGAAATAAATTGGCTGGCTGAAAATAGTATATATATTTTTCGCTCACAGCTGTGTCTGTTTTCTGCTTTAGATAGGAAGGACTGCTGTAGCACAGGCTATTTAGCCTGTTTTGTTACAATGTGCCCTGTCCTTGAATGTTGTTTTAATGGGTGAAGTTGCATCACACATGTTCTGTTCTCATACACTAGGTGGCTTCCCAGTTTATAATTCACTGAGCATTGACCTCTGACCTTGCCTTTAATGATCATCATCAATCTGTGGGTCATGTGTTTGTATGAGTCTTGTGCATGAGTGTTGATTTTAAGGATGGACCGAGGACTCAAGTCTCCACAAAATATACAGTCCCGTGCAAAAATATTGAGACCCCTTGGATTTCTTCACAGTTTATTGTGTTAGAAAGTGGGATTAAAATTGATTTAATTGTAAAAAAAAATGTCAACAATCTACACAAAAAAGTAAAAATATACACCTACTCATTCAAGGTTTATTTTTTATTTTTACTATTTTCTACAGTTAATGTTGAGATGTGTCTGTTACTTGAACTTTGCAATTTCTGAGGCTGGTAACTCTGCTGCAGAGGATAAGTTCATTAGAGGTAACTCTGGGTCTTCCATTCCTGTGGCGTTCCTCATGAGAGCTAGTTTCATCATAGCGCTTTATGGTTTTTGCGACTGCACTTGAAGAAACTTTCAAAGTTCTTGAAATGTTCCGTATTGACTGACCTTCATGTTTTAAAGTAATGATGGACTGTCGTTTCTCTTTGCTTATTTGAGCTGTTCTTGCCATAATATGGACTTGGTCTTTTACCAAATAGGGCTATCTTCTGTATACCACCGCTACCTTGTCACAACACAACTGATTGGCTCAAACACATTAAGAAGGAAAGAAATTACACAAATTAACTTTTAACAAGGCACACCTGTTATTTGAAATGCATTCTTGGTGACTTCCTCATGAAGCTGGTTGAGAGAATGCCAAGAGTACAAAGCTGTCATCAAGGCAAAGGGTGGCTACTTTGAAGAATCTAAAATATACTTTGATTTGTTTAACACTTTTTTTGGTTACTACATGATTCCATATGTGTTATTTCATAGTTTTGATGTCTTCACTATTATTCTACAATGTAGAAGATACTAAAGAAAAGAAAAAACCTTGAATGAGTTGGTGTGTCCAGACTTTTGACTAGTACTGTGTATTAGCATTTTCATGCTTCATATCCAAATCATCTATAAGTAACATCATTGAGATTTGAATATACATTTTTGATGATTTGGACATGAAGTGTGAAAATGCGAATATAGGTACAATTTACTTGCATTGGATTTGTGCTAAAAAGATAGCATTTGAAACATTGGACAATAAAAGCAAAGCATGGATTTCTGTCATACCTTGTCCAAAAACTGCTTACAGAGCAGCTGTAAAATAACAATAGCAAGACTATATACAGGGGGGTACCGGTACAGAGTCAATGTGCGGGGGCACCGGTTAGTCAAGGTAATTGAGGTAATATGTACATGTAGGTAGAGTTATTAAAGTGACTATGCATAGATAACAACAACAACAACAACAACAACAACAACAGAGTAGCAGCGGTGTAAAAGATGGGGTTGGGGAGCAATGTAAATAGTCTGGGTAGCCATTAAATTAGATGTTCAGGAGTCTTATGGCGTCGGGGTAGAAGCTTTTTAGAAGCCTCTTGGACCTAGACTTGGAGCTCCGATACTGCTTGCCGTGCGGTAGCAGAGAAAACAGTCTATGACTTGGGTGGCTGGAGGCTTTGACAATTTTTACGGGCCTTCCTATGACACCGCCTGGAATAGAGGTCCTGGATGGCAGGAAGCTTTGCCACAGTGATGTACTGGGACGTACGCACTACCCTCTGTAGTGCCTTGCGGTCAGAGGCCTAGCAGTTGCCATACCAGGCAGTGATGCAACCAGTCAGGATGCTCTCGATGGTGCAGCTGTAGAACCTTTTGAGGATCTGAGAACCCATGCCAAATCTTTTCAGTCTCCTGAGGGGGAATAGGTTTTGTCGTGCCCTCTTCATGACTGTCTTGGTGTGCTTGGACCATGTTAGTTTGTTGGTAATGTGGACACCAAGGAACTTGAAGCTCACAACCTGCTCCACTACAGCCCCGTTGATGAGAATGGGGGCGTGCTCGGTCCTCTTTTTCCTGTAGTCCACAATCATCTCCTTTGTCTTGATCACGTTGAGGGAGAGGTTGTTGTCCTGGCACCACACGGCCAGGTCTCTGACCTCCTCCCTATAGGCTGTCTCGTCGTTGTCGATGATCAGGCCTACCACTGTTGTGTCATCGGCAAACTTAATGATGGTGTTGGAGTCATGCCTGGCCGTGAACAGGGAAGGACAGGAGGGGACTGAGCAGCACCTGAGGGCCCTGTGTTGAGGATCAGCGTGGCGGTGTGTTGTTACCTACCCTTACACCTGTGGGCGTCCTGTCAGGAAGCCCAGGATCCAGTTGCAGAGGGAGGTGTTTAGTCCCAGGGTCCTTAGTTATTGATGAGCTTTGAGGGCACTATGGTGTTGAATGCTGAGCTGTAGTCAATGAATAGCATTCTCACATAGGTGTTCCTTTTGTGCAGGTGGGTAAGGGAAGTTGTGGAGTGCAATAGAGATTGCATCATCTGTGGATCTTGTTAGGGCGGTATGCAAATTGAAGTGGGTCTAGGGTTTCTGGGATAATGGTGTTGATGTGAGCCATGACAGCCTTTCAAAGCACTTCATGGCTACAGATGTGAGTGCTATGGGTCGAGTAGTCATTTGTGGCAGGTTACCTTAGTGTTCTTGGGCACAGGGACTATGGTGGTCTGCTTAAAACATGTTGGGTGTTACAGACTCGACAGGGAGGGGTGAAAATGTCAGTGAAGACACTTGCCAGTTAGTCAGCACATGCTCGCAGTAACGTCCTAGTAACCATCTGGCCCTCCGGCCTTGTGAATGTTGACTGTTTAAAGTCTTACTTACATCGGCTGCGGAGAAGCGTGATCACACAGTCTTCCGGAACAGCTGGTGCTCTCATGCATTTTTCAGTGTTATTTTCCTCGAAGCGAGCATAGAGAGTAGTTTAGCCTTCGTCTGGTAGGCTCGTGTCACTGGGCAGCTCTCGCTGTGCTTCCCTTTGTAGTCTGTAATGGTTGAGCAAGCTGCCGCAAATATATTCCATATTTATCGTAATACACATCCGATGAGCATCAGAGCAGGTGTAGTTCGATCTTTGTCCTGTAATGACGCTTTGCCTGTTTGATGGTTCGTCGGAGGGCATAGCGGGATTTCTTATAAGCTTCCGGGTTAGAGTCCCGCTCCTTGAAAGTGGCAGCTCTAGCTTTTAGCTCAGTGCTGATGTTGCCTGTAATCCATGGATTCTGGTTGGGGTATATACGTACGGTCACTGTGGGGATGATGTCATCGATGCACTTATTGATGAAGCCAATGACTGTGGTGTACTCCTCAAAGACATCGGAGGAATCCCAGTACATATTCCAGTCTGTGCTAACAAAACATTCCTCTAGCTTAGCATCTGCTCCATCTGACCACTTTTTATTGACCGAGTCACTGGTGCTTCCTGCTTAAATTTTTGCTTGTAAGCAGGAATCAGGAGGATAGAATTATGGTCAGATTTGCCAAATGGAAGGCGAGTGAGAGCTTTGCATGCGTCTCTGTGTGTCGGGTAAAGGTGGTCCAGAGTTTTTTTYCCCCCTCTGGTTGCACATTTAACATGCTGATAGAAATTTGTTAAAATGGATTTAGGAGCCACTAGGAGCTCCTCCTCTGGGTGAGCGTTTTCCTGTTTGCTTATGGTGGAATACAGCTCATTGAGTGCTGTCTTAGTGCCAGCCTAAGTCTGTAGTGGTATGTAGACAGCTACAAAATATACAGATAAACTCTCTAGGTAGATAGTGTGGTCTACAGCTTATCATGAGATACTCTACCTCAGGCGAGCATAACTTCGAGACTTCCTTAGATATCGTGCACCTGCTGTTATTTTCAAAAATACATAGTCCGCCGCCCCCTGTCTTATCAGACACCGCTGTTCTATCCTGCCGACACAGCGTAAACCAGTTCTTTAAATATGCAAAAAGTGTTTTGTTTAATTTTGTTGAGCCAATTTCATTGGCTAAATTAAGTTAGAACTCTTWAAAAAAAAATTTGCTTCGTATTTATCGTTAGTTTATTGTTGCCATTTGTTGGTTAGGCCTACGGTAGGCACTCACTTTTTTGGTAATTGCTGCAATATAAGTCTGTTTTTAACTTTTTAAACCACTTCTGTAAATATGCAACAATTGTTTTGTTTCATTATTTTGAGCCATTTTCTTTGGCCAAATTAAGTTCCAACTGTAATGTTTGCCGCAATATAATATAATGACCGCTAGGTCTATCTGGCTACTATAGGGCTACTCGCACTCAAACCATGAAAAGGAAAAACCAAAGATGCCAAACTTAATTTAATGCTGCAATATAATAACCTTTTCACATTTCCCTATAAACAATGACTTGACTTACTTTTTGATATTCCCCTAATAAAGTAAAAATTTTGTGAATGTTTGATATTGTATGGCTATTATTAGGCTTACAAGTAGCTACTGCAGCTCTATGAAGGCATTGTGCAATGGTGCGCCAACTGACTCCAACAGGTGTGAAATAATGGTTTAGGCCAGGGCTATTCAACTGTAGTCCTGGGTTATTCAACTATAGCCCCTGCTATATTGTGAATCGAGAGTTACCTGTATAACAGAACACAGAGAGTGTTCTTTAATGAAAGCCTCACCAACATAATCCAGGTAGTCAGGCATTTCCCAGGACAACAGTCGAGGCCCCTTACTTTTTTCAATCTTTATCAATGACCTGCCACTGGCTCTGAGTAAAGCCTGTTTGTCTATGCATGCTTATGTGTGTGTGTGCCTTGGCAGCAGCTAATGGGGATATATAGTACATACAAATATTCTTACTGAGGGACAGATGTTTAAAAAGGTTAAATACAAGGGGGCAGGACATTTTCCACATGCGATTATTCTTCGGAAGAACTGTATAAATAAAAAAGCGGAAAGAAGTGGGAAAGAAGAAGTGTAGGGCGCTCAACCAATGTGAGTCGAGGTGCAACCCCAAAAATGTGATGATCATTGAAAAGTAAAAACCTCAACGCTCACTTTTTATTTAAACAAATATTAAAAGCTTCTTAAAAGTAATTAGGTAATTGTATAATCATCTGAAATCTGAGCATCTCAATAAATAATTAAAAGTTATGTCAAATCAGGCAATGCCAAATTCCAGTCTGAAGGAAGTATGCATTTCATTTCCCTCAGTCATTAGGTGCATTTATTTTGTCAAAATCCTTTCTAAAAAGTCCTTGTGAGCATCAGACAGGAAAATGGAGAGAGTCGTAGCTTTCAGGAATGGGGTCATAATATTTTGTAGCTTAAACCGTTCAAACACGAGCTAAATTCGTATGAAGAAAAAATAATCAACATAGGTGCTAAAAAGCGTCAGAAACCACACTAAAGACAACCACAATAGTGGATTTTGGCCGGGATTTGTTTACAGATCTTTTGTTAATGTTCAGAATTGATCGAATGACCAGTCTACCTTAATAAACGGGCCGGATCTGGCTCGCATGCCGGCAGTTGAATAGCCCTGGTTTAGGCCTACCGGAGTTACTCCTTTAATCTAACAATATAATGCTTATCTTTATAAAAATATATTCTTATCGAAAATGTTTGAATTAGTCTCCTTCTGTATGCCCATATCTGTACAGCAGTAGTAGCCTCTTTGATAAAGAAATGGGAACATGGTGCCGGCATATCTCTGTTTCCCTTGGTCTCTCTAGGGCTCGGCCTAAGCTTCTCTTCCTTTTTATATATGTTTTTTATTAAATGTTTTTATTGAATGTTTAAATCATACAATATACTTGCAGTGAAGCCGCTCAACAACCACATCACGTTTGTCATCTAACGGACTCCCATCCAGAGCGACACACAGAAGCAACCAGGATCAACGCCCCGCTCAAGGGCACGTCGACAGATCCCCCTACAAAGGCAAAAAACGGGGACCTGAAACTAGGGATCCATCAGCCACCGGCCCAGCTCCCAACCGCCAGCCCTCTAAGATCCCCCCCCCCCACAGTTCCTCATGAGCTGACCCTCAAACATCCGCCCCCCCCCCCAGATTAAAAAATAAATAATAGTAATAAAAAATATATATACTCCTTCCACCAAGAGCCCCCCATGCACCAACAAAATTAACACAAAGAGAGAAAAAAAGAGAAAGACAAATGAAAACAGAAAACAACAATGCAAAAAAACAAGAAAGACATCAAGGACAACAAAAATCATAACAACAAGGCCAAATGAATATGTTTGAGTGCATGTATAGCACTCTTTACCTGTGTGTGTGTCCGTGTATGTGCACATGTGCATGTGAATGAGAGTGTTTGTATATGCATGTGTACAAACTCCTGTATGGCATCAGCCTCAGGCAAACCGGCATTAGCTGTAAAAACACTACCCTCAGTTTCATTCAAACTTACTTTTTGTGTTGTTTTATTTTTTACTTTATTTTTTAATACTTTTATCTTTGACCATCATTCTACCCCCGCCCAGCAACTCCACTCCCACTTGTCTCCAATTCCACATCCCAACCCTCAGCTTCCCTCAGCCCCTCCACCTTTCTCTGCTGGCCACCCTTTCAGATTTCTACACAACCATATATCTATGCTGTGATGTTTAACATAGATTGAAATTGTATCTAATCGAATAGAATCCACAGATTGCGAGTTGAAGTAAATACTTTTTACTCAGAGTATTAGTATATTATTAATTGACTGTCTCTCCAGATCTCCCAACAGTTCTATTTCTAGGGTCAATTTTAGATCAATGTTCTGTATTTTCAGCCATTCCTGAACCTGAGACCAGAAACAGGCTACCTGAGGGCAATACCAAAATAAATGTTCTATTGATTCTGTATCCTCACAACAAAATCTGCAGAGCTTCGATGATTGAATGCACCAAATATTCAAAATTTTGTTGGTGGCAAGAATTCTATATAATAATTTTAGCTGAAAAGCACAAAGTCTTGAATCTTGCGTTGTTTTATATATCAACTCATACACCATGTACCATGGAATTGGTACATCAAAAATCTCTTCCCAACTATTTTGCATTCTGTATGGCACAGCTGTCAACATCCTGGTCCTCAAATGAAACGGGTATACTTTCCTGTTTATGCTATTTTTATTCCTCTGACAGTTTTGATCCTTTAAATTGGGCAGACAGACCAGTTCCCTACCTCCTCCCGCTGCCACCTGCCTCCTCTGTTTTTGGGATAATGCTGTAATCAATTGGTTGTACTCTTGGATTGAGCAGACCTTCCCATACAATTAGTATTTTAGTATTTTATCAACCAGCACATTTGACTTCAGCCATAATATTTGTTGTAATATTTGTTCTATCTTTTCAGTGGGATGAAATTGAAGTTGTAGGCAGCTCCGCAATGCTTGTTTGAAAAGAGAGATACTTTGAAAAAAGTATCATTTTCAATTCATCGAAAATGAGACATGGCAATCTGCACAAAGGCCAKTTTTTTCTTATTAATCTACTTGAGAACCATTTAGGGTTCAAGTAAAACTTTTGAATAAGTGAAGCTTTTAGAGAGAGGTTTAGTGCTTTTATATTTAATAATCTCAACTCACCCAATTCATATTCATTATATAGATAGGCACGCTTTATTTTGTCTGGTTTAGCGTCCCAGATAAAGCGAAATATTTTTTGCTCATATGATTTGAAAAACGAATCATCAGGAGTAGGCAGCGCCATAAGTAAGTGAGTAAACTGAGATATGACTAAGGAGTTAATCAGGACAATTTTTTCATAAATAGACAGGTATTTACCTCTCCATGGTTTGTAATTGTATTTATTATGGATCCCCATTAGCTGCTGCCAAAGCAGCGGCTACAGTTCCTGGGATCCAGCAAAATTAAGGCAGTTTATACAATTTTAAAACATTACAATACTGTCACGCCCTGACCTTAGAGAGCCTTTTTATGTGTCTATTTTGATTTGGTCAGGGTGTGATTTGGGTGGGCATTCTATGTTCTTTATTTCTATGTTTTGTATTTCTTTGTTTCTGGCCGAGTGTGGTTCCCAATCAGAGGCAGCTGTCTATCGTTGTCTCTGATTGGGGATCATACTTAGGCAGCCCTTTTCCCTCCTTCTGTGTGGGATCTTGTTCTTTGTTTGTGTGCAGGGAGTTTGCACATCGAAGCTGTTCGGTCGTTGTATTCTTTATTGTTTTGTCCTGTCAAAGTTTCACTTCGTTATTAAATTATGTGGAACTCAAAGAACGCTGTGCCTTGGTCTCTTCCTTCCGAYCACACCCGTTACAAATACATTCACAGATTTCACAACRCTGTGTGCCCACAGGCCCCTACTCCACCACTACCACATACAGTAGGCTCCAAAATTACTGGCACCCCTGACTGGCAATGCACAAACAATACTTWAAAAAATATAAACAATATAATTATAGAGAAACTCAAAATACCAACATGTGAGAAATACTGTACTTTATTAATGTTTMAATGGAACCCACCAAAAACATACAATTATTTAATACAAAATACATTTCACAAAAATCAAGGTTTCATAATTATTGGCACTCCTCAYTTAGTACTTAGTGCAACCATCTCTGGCAAGGATAACTGCATGGTATTTTCCTGTAATGTTTGACAAGGTTAAGGAACACGTTTGTAGGGATTTTGAACCATTCCTCTATGCAGATACTTTCAAGATCCTTCACATTCTTGGGTTTGCGCTTATCAACTGCCCTCTTCAACTCAGCCCACAGGTTTTCGATTGGATTGAGGTCCGGTGACTGAGATGGCCATGGCAGAACATTGATTTTGTTGTCACAGAACCATTTCTGTGTGGATCTTGAGGTATGTTTTGGGTAATTGTCTTGTTGGATTGTCCACATACGGCCAAGTCCCAGCCTTCTGGCAGAGGCAACCAGATTGTCAGCCAAAATTGCCTGATACTTGGTGGAATTCATTATGCCATCAATCTTAACCAGTGCCTCTGGACCTCTGGAATTAAAACAGCCCCAAAACATCACTGACCCACCACCATATTTCACCGTGAGTATGAGGTGCCTCTCCTTGTATGCATCTCTGTTTYGACGCCAAACATGCCAATGCTGTATCTGACCAAAACGTTCAATTTTGGTATCATCTGACCAGAGCACCTTCTTCCAATCATAATTTAAATGACGTTTAGCAAACTCCAAGCGCTTGCGTCTGTGTCTTGGGGTCATTAAGGGCTTTCTTCTGGCAACCCTTCCAAAGAGCCTGTGGTTGTGGAGGTGGCGTCTGATGGTGCTTTTTTAAACCTGGCGACCCCAAGACGCCACCAAGGACTGCAATTCTTTCACAGTGATTATTGGGGGTTTTGTTGCTTTTCTCACAATCCTCCTCCCTATCCTGGGGGGCAAAATGCATTTACGTTCTCTACCCGTGAGGTTTTCAACTGTTCCATATCTTTAGAATKTTTWAATAATTGCCCTGACAGTGCTCATTCAATCGTTTGTGGATCTTCTTGTAGCCATTACCAGATTTATGAAGGTCTACGACCATCTGTCCATTTTGAACTGCCAGTTCTTTTCTTTTCTTCATGGTGTTGGATGACAAAGGGATATTGCATGTGTGTTACCTCATTTTTATACTCTAGTGAAAAAGGAAGTGATGCAATGGCTCTATATAGTTCCTTAACACTTAGATAAACTTAAATAATTGGAATTTAATTCCTGGTTTAATTTTGGTAGATGTTATTTGCAATAATATTTAAGGGTGCCATTAATTGTGARACTTTGATTTGGAGGACAATGATTTTTAATTAAATCAATACATGATTTTGGTGGGTTCCATTGAAACATTACAAAGTACAGTATTTTTCACATGTTTTTTTT